>NW_026623237.1:6737833-6777496 GCF_030028575.1 Malurus melanocephalus
CGCAGGGAGTCTCCTTGAATCTTTGCACAATGCTGTTGGTAGAAGAGATCCGTGGCACGGCATTCGGCTGCAGGGCTGGCACCCCAGAAAGCCAAGGAGCAATCTTCTTCTTTGTTTTACAAATAGGTATTGCCTTTGGGAGCGGGATCAGTTGTAACATATTTATTGCGAGAACGAAAGACAAAAAAGCACAGTTCTCTGCCAAGAGCAAGTGAAATGGGCATGCTTTTTAAAGAACTACCACAAGACTGATTACCTTTCCAAGTAATTAAACGTTGTGAAAGGTTATTAACGTGCCGATAATAGACAGCTTTGCAAACCGCCAACACAGCATGATCTGACAGGGGACAGCACAATAGCAGAGMGCAGGACTCCTCCGCCTTCGGGGCTCCGCAGCCCCCGGGGCTGGATGCGCCCACAGGGAGCAGCCTGCCCCCAGCCAGCCCGGGAATTTGAGGGTCCCCAAACATCTCCCTGTGCCTGCAAGGCTGCAGGGCCGCCTCTGGCTGGCAGAGGGGCTGCCAGGTCACCGCTGCCAGCACCAGCTCAGCGCTCCCGGTSGCGCCCCGGCCGGGGGCACGGCAGCAGTGTCAGCCCGATCCTGGCTGACCCGCGGTGCTTCCCTTTTCCCGACTCTGTCCGCCGGCAGCGGCTCTCACTCGGGACCTGCTGGTGTTTGAAGGCGTCATTAAGCCTGCTGGAAGCAGGATTGCTGAGGGGTGGGAGGCGTTTGCGCGAAGCCACATAGGCATGGATGCACCAAAACTAGACCCACCAAGCATTCCCTCTGCTGAGCCCCACCCTTTTGCCAGCTCCCGAGAGTTTCCCTGGTGGTTTTGCCCCAGCTTCACCCTACAGCCTTGGGAGTGCTCTGCCCTTGCATCGCATCCCTCTCTAAAGATCCTTTCCCTGCAGCCAGGGATAGCACTTATCAGCTCCCAGCTCGTGAGGAGGTCCTGAATCTCTATCATGACGCCAGTGATTGAACCCCAGGATCATATCTTAGCCACAGGGATGGTAGGTAGGCACTTGTCCGGAGCAAGGACCTCCTGGTCTTGCCTCGAGACCTCAGGTGGAAAAACTGTGCTTTTTCCTTGTCTTTCTGTAGCAAGYGGAAAAATGCAGAGGAGAGAAAAGTGCAGGGCATGGTGGAAAGATTCAGTAACATCCTGGGTGGGAGCATCCTTGTAATACTCCAAAAACTAGCCCAGCCTTAAAAATACCTGGTAGGTTTTCCTGGATTCAGTGTTGGTTTTGACGTAATATMACGCATTGCTTTAAAGTGACTTAGAGGGCCTTTGATATAGACTGTGTGTAACTCAAGCTTCTTGGTCATTCTACTTTCAAAAACCCCATTCTGTATTTCTGAGCAAGCCAGGAGTTTATCATGGGAGGTGTTTAGGCTAGRGCTTTAAGGTAACACTGCATAATAGCGATCTTCACCTCAAGTCCCAGAGAATCTGGAGAGTGTTGCTGGTATTTAAGTGTTGTCAGACTTCAGACAGCCACTCTCTGCAGCCTGAGCAACATTTCAGCTTCATGATGTCACCAACAAGCTGTCCAAGGAAGCAAGAAGATGAAATCCAACTACTCCATGCTCCATAGTGGCTCATAATRTTGTAGCCACCTTGGAATCACCAGGCTCACAGAGAGCTATGTCCATGGGTCTGCAAGGGACAGGGACCTCAGCCAAATGGGAATGTCACCACACTGCTTCCCAGGGGGAGGCTGCACACATCTGGGTTTGGTGTCATGCACTGGCACAATCCTGTGCCACCCTTTCCAGAATGACTGGAGCAGAGCCCCTGCTGGGTTGCAAGAGAGGAAGAAGATGCTCCCAGGTGCTCAGATGGATCCTTGGTCCATTTTCAGTTCTAAATGCCCAAATTCTCAGAAAGCTTCAGTCCCTCTAATGGATGTTTCTTTTCAAGGGATGCCAGAGGCCAGAGTGGCTCAGGAGGATGGAAGGAGGCACTGGATTGCACAGACACCCACGGGATGGAGACAAGCCAGGCCAAGCAGGGACGCCAGCCAGCTCCATTGCTGCTGCCCAGACTGGAAAGCCTCTACCTGCTTCCAAGGTTTACAGCAGTGCACAGGTCGCTATGGCAGGAGACAGAAAGGACAYTTTACAGGTTCAGTCAACAAATCATTTTACCTTTGCATTTCAGCTGTCTCTTCTGCTTCCCCCCTGAAACCCCACCACTGCCTCGAGCCGTCTGCAGGCRCTGCATTAATCAATATTACTTGGTGGGGAAAGTAAGTCTCACTTATTGGCCACACATTCCCCTGAGTGCTTGTGTCAAAGTCTGTCATGTCAGCTGAAGGCAGGCTTACCAGCAGAAAGGTCAAACTGCCTGGACTAGATCTGAGCTCAGCCATTAACTCCTGTGAGCTTATCTGACTTGCTATCTGTGTGCACTGCGCACCTCCCTCCTTCTCCTCATCCTCCTCCTSGCCGCKGTGCTGCCGGGGAGCACTTTGGTGGGGCTGAATCACTCAGGCAGGAACAATGAGCTGTCTGATAAGCTCAGCTGGGTGATCCGCTTGGCCTGCACCACGTGTTTCAGGGAATAACCTCGGAAACTCTCGGGGCATGGATACTGGAGCTCATCCCACCATCCCAGGCTGCAGTGGCACAGGGATCAGTGCCCCTCATCAGTGTGGCTGTGGCCTGATTCTGTTTCCACCTGGGTGTGGGCACTTCAGGTAGGGAATCCTCAGCATCAGTTCAGCTGAGCTATGGGGGTGCTGGCAGGGGTGGATTTTCTAYTCCTAAGGGGGAAATATCTCAGTCCTTTCCACTGCTCTGGCACGAGAAGATATGATTGTYGAGGCCCTGTTCACAAAATACAGCAAGAAAACATTCAAGTGTCTTATCAGACAGGACAATGGGGAAAGATCCAGGTCTAAGCTCTACAAGGCAGGGCTCCCATCCCCTAAAAGACCTCCTGCTGGGACTGTGCTGGCAGCCTGGGATCTTTTGGGGAAGTCCCTGGGCTACAGAGTGGATTAGCCTAGTTGGGCCCTTTGGCTTCTGGGACCAGAGGTGGCATCTGCAGGAGGCAGGAGTGGGGCAAGGCAGGCTCTTCTGCTTCTGAAACAGGTTTGGAGCTGGGCAAAYAAACACAGGTATCAAGATAAGACTGTTCATTTTGTGCCAAGAGGTGTCTAGGGCTAGACCCGTGCGATCTGTGTTCACATCCTGTGTACTGTGGGGCTAAGAGCAAGTTTGCTTGTCCCTAGGCACGCTTATCCTGAAGCTTTTTTTCTGCTTCCCTACAGCAGCAAAAGGCCATAAACTGGGCATTGTGGTCACTCCTAATAAGCCCTTGTTCCCAAGCACCTGCTGCTCAGTGKGTTGGTAGGATCTTTGTTCTGGAACATTTTAAGAAGGCTGAAGCTGTTTGTGCTTTGAAGTAGTGTTTGGCCTTGTCAGTGTCTGGGATCTCTGCAGGGCTGACCCTGTGGGAGCCAGCAGGACTCTGGCTGCTGCTCYCACACCACGGCCACACCACCAGCTTAAGTGGTGCCAGAGGAATCGGAGCCCATCCTGCTGCAAGACTGCCCTGGTGCTGCCCTGCCCTTGTCCCAGGCCCTCAGCACCGCCCAATTCTGCTTCAGAAAAGGGAAGAGTGTCACAGCAYCTGGCTTTGTCCTGGGCTTTTATTTGCACTGAAAAAGAGCTAAATTATGCCCACCACCACACCACCTGGCAGCAGTAAGAGTGGCAGCATTAGTGTCACCACCCTTAGCTGGACAGTATGGCARCGCTCATCCTGCTGGGAATGTGGGGCAGAGCCAGCTGCGTGTTTGAACACAGTGTGGCTGCAGTCACCTGAGAACAATTGAGGGGAGTGACTCCCTGCCCTAAAGATATGCTGTGTGGCTGGAGGGAGGCCCCATGGCCCCTGTGCTGTGGGGTTATCAGCAGGGGAGAGAGYTCCATGGTCCAAGAGCACATTGGTAGGAAAAGCACTGTGCTGGCAAAATGTATTTAACGAACCACATCCAGAAACCCTTTGAAGGAGAAAACCTCCGTTCTCCCTTGGATATGCTGGAGTACTTAATAAATAACTGTAATTAAGCGTGAGGTGGTAGCTTAAGAGCTCGTTCCCAGAAGTTAACATCAAAACACTTGCTCTTAGCACTTAAAGAGACAATATGAAAGCAGACTTCATGCACAGATGAAAGTGGAATTGTCAGGAAGGGCTGGAGAGCCCTGAATATGTGTACTCTGCTTCTCAGGGAGCTCAAGGAAAAGGTCTCAGRAAGCAAAAGAGTCACTTATGTAATAATGAATGATGACTGAGCTAGCACCGATTTACAGGGAGGTGGGAGTGAGTTTTAAAACAGAACATGAGGAATTGTATGGGGAGGAGTGTGATCTTTCTTGGGTTGTCCTGCAATTTCCCATCCCATCAATATGGAGCAGCTGCAGTTCCACCCCTCCTGCAGCCGCCCCTCAGTCCGGAAGCTTCCCTGCTCCACTTCAGGAACAGCCACAGCACACCCGGGCTCTCCAAAACTGGTGGAGAGGCACATTTAAGGTGAAGTGATTACTGCAGGCTTCTTCACAGGAGATGTCTTAAGGGTTGGCAGAAGAGCAAGGAGAAACAGCATCGTGGCTGCATTTTTTTCTAATGAAAAATCAATGATCTTGCCCTGAGGCGGGTGGCACGGTGTGGCTGCTGCAGCCCGGCACTGCTGGGGATGCTGGAGAAGGAGGCGCTCACGGCCGGCTCTGCCACGTGTTTGCCGCGGGCCAAGCCTAAGCTACTGCGAAGTGCCCTTATCCTCTGCTCCCGTAAAAACACCGTGAAAAGCATTCCCAGGTCTGGGTTTCAGCCTCCTAATTGCTGCCGAAATCGAGAAGCGTGAGGAGCCAAGGTCTCATTTGCCTTACAATGATCCTCTCCTGC
Source organism: Malurus melanocephalus (assembly GCF_030028575.1). Classification (NCBI taxonomy): domain Eukaryota; kingdom Metazoa; phylum Chordata; class Aves; order Passeriformes; family Maluridae; genus Malurus; species Malurus melanocephalus. The sequence continues at coordinate 6,742,756 of NW_026623237.1, forward strand.
CCTGGAACCTGGGCTGGTCTTAATTTGTCTTTGGTTCAGGCAAGAATGGACTAGGCAGCTGTACATGTTATCTCTTGTTTTTTGGAAGCGGGAAGCCTATTGCACAACGCACTTGGTCTGGATGTGGATTAAAAATGCATGTGTCTGGGGCACGGCGAGCCAGGCTAGTCTGAGTTACTGCGATCCAAAACAACACAAAGTGTTACAGAGGGCTGATATGGGAATGAGGAGGCTCAGTCAGACTGAATATTTTTTTCCAATGGGATATACCAATCCATTCTGTACGTGTGAGCCCATCTTAGCCAGAAGGGTTTTGTGCTCTCAGGGCAGAAGGAGCTCCTGTGAAGTCAATGTAAACACRCGATAAAGCTTCACCATCACATCTGATGGGTGTGGGGCAGGAGCTTTGGGAGGACAAGGTGGTGGCGGTCCAGYTCTTGTTCATCACCCTACAGGAGCTGAGGGCTTGGCCTCGGGTGTGCGCTCAGCTTCCTGMATTTCTTACAGGGCTTTTAACCCGAAGATTTGCAAGTGTCAACTAATTGCATCCACATTAACTGCAGCCAAATATTAAAACAGCACTTGAATGTCATTTCAAACGAGCTCTTCCCRGACTAGGTCTCATGCAAATTCGGCAGGACAGGATAGATGGGCCAAAATTACATTGGAATAATGTTTGAAAACAACCTCGAAATGAGCTTGAGCTGAAACATGAGGAGAGCAGGTAGTTTAGGTTTAATGAACTGCTGAAAAAATGATATAGAAACAATTCTAGGAGGAGGGATGAAAAACACCTCTGTTTCCCTCCTGCAAAATGCCTCAACAGGAATGCTCCAGCGTGCCTATCTTGCTTCCCTGTTTCTGGCCATCAGTGCCTCCCTGGACCAAATAATTCTTTTGCATTTCTTGCTGCTCAGCAGCCTGGATTCTACAAGCCCACCAGCCTGATGTGAAACAGGACCAGAGCCAGGGCTGGTGACCTCAGGTGATGGCAGTGGTTCCTAACATCTGGTAAACCTGGGAGCCAGCAGCATCCTCCACCTGAGGGGGAGGCAGAGCCAAGGGTGGTGACCAGCCAAAAACCAGCCACTGCTTTTGTTTATTTATTTTAACGCCTGTTTTACCCTTTCTTTCTTCATCTCTTGACAACTGCAGCCTGATTCCTCTCACATCTTGAACTAATTCTCTTTCCAGCAGAAAGCAGCACGTGCAGATCACCTGCCACCCAAGGGGAAAGCCACGTCACGCCTCTGTGCCTGCCGGAGCACCTCTCCCCCTTCCCACCCCTCACTCTTAAAGAAGGAGTTGGAAACATGAGAATATTTTTACAGCCCTTTCCCCACCTCCCCCGAAGTCAGGTGCTGCCTGAAATAAGCCAGCTAATTTGGAGGGAGAATTTCAATTGCCTGGAAAATGAAGGTGCTGAAAACGAAACTGCATCGGCAGGAATTTTAGTCCCAAATTTCTGGCTCGGTGCTAAAAAATAATCGATCTCTGAAAACTTAGCATTAACGGACTGCTTCATCTTAGAGTCTGTCGAAGGCCCTAGGGTTGAGATGGGTGCTGCTTCTCCCTTCCAAGGAGCACAGTGTGAGTGGAGGAAAGCCCATTGCTTTCAGATGGGCTCCTGTGGGAAAATACTTTGTCCTTGAGACAGCTTAAATGGGAWTTTACAGCTTGAATTTAGATGACTTCTCCCTCCCTATCAGCAAAAAGGGCTTGCCCAGGGCTGGGCAAATCCTCCAGGGAGGGTGGAAACGATACATTTGGTGTCTTAGAGAGGCATTTAAACAATCTGTGAAGTAGCATCACTGCTGTATTGGCGGCAGAACACCTCAGAGCCCRCGTTCTCTGTGAGGATGGCTCTGCTCTGTCTGCTTCTGCCACCTTCCAGCCTGTGCTAGKCAGTGACCTGGCAATGCCAGAGCCAGCCGAGGCAGGCTCTTACAGTCCTTGTCCCACAAGCTTCTACTGCAGGGAGGGAAGCCCAGGGCTGTCACCTGATGTTCCTGTGACATATTCTGGTTTGGAGGTCYAGAGTGGCTCCACAGCCAGATCCTAGCAGGATGCAGGAGTCCACTTAAAAAATAAAAAGAAATGCAAAAATGAAATTTAAAGAAAATGAAAAGGGGGAGGGGGGAGAAAATAAAATTAAGAATTGATATAAAATGTAAATAAGAATAAAAATAATAAAAAATGTAAATGAAAAGTAAATAGGAAAACTGATTAAAAATTAAAATTAAAAAGAAAATTAAAATAATAAATAGCGCACATTAATAAATAAAATAAAATGTAGTTAATGAAAATATATTAAAATTATAAATGTAACAATTATGAAAATGCAAAATGAATAAAATAATAGAAATATAAAACAATACAAATAAAAGAAATAAAAATAAAACGAAACCAGTTCAACAATGTTATAAAAACTAGACGAGTACACGCTTGATTGTACAACTATTGATGCGGTGTGAAAGGAACCAAGCACTGGAGCCACCCGGGTGCCGGSCCCCCTCCCGCAGGGAGGAGGGCTGGATCAATCGCCCCCCGAGACACCGCGACGGGGCAGACCGGTCAGCGAGGCCAGATCTCCGTTCTGTTTCCCGACAGCCGCCCCGCCGCTCCGCTCCGCCGGCGGTGCGCCTGTCCCTTTAAATCCCCGGCCGACCAGGGAATCCCTCTCGCAGCGCGTCATCCGCGGCAAGGAAACCCGCKCTCGCGTCGTGCGACGCAAATGACCATTTTTGGCAACGTGCGACAGCGGACGGGACCAAGCGGGGCGGGGGGAGGCGGAGCCTGACGGGAACAGGGCGCCGCTCTGCCCCCGCCGCTCCGCCCGCCCCGCCCGAGCCGCTCGAACCGCGGGCCCGGGAGGGGCGGGCGCAGCGGGGCGGGCGGCGCGGCGGGCGCGGCGGAGGCGGGCGCCGTCCCTCCGCTGCTGTCCCGCCTCCCCCGCCGCGGCGGCAGGTGGGAGGCTCCGCGCTGGCAAGGTGGGGCCGGTACGCCGCGGGTTTGACGTGTGCGAGTGCACATGGTGCGGCGGCGGCGGCGGGCGGGCGGATAATAAGCGAGCGCGGCCGGGGCGATGCCATTGCTCTGAGTCACCGCGGGCGCGCGGAGCTCCCGCTCGCAGCGCCGCCGAGCCGCGGGACCCGGCTGAGTCACCCCGTGCCGGGAAAAGGGGCGGCCGGTGTGGTGGTGCTGGAGGAGGAGGTTGGGGGAGGCGGAGGAGAACCGCTCCGCCTGCAGCCCCCGGGGCCGGGGCCGCTCCGCCGGCGGGGCGAGTTTCGCCGGGCAGCGCGGAGAGAGGACATCGGCGAGCGCCCGCCTGCGCGCACGGCTCTGCTCCCGCCGCGCCGCCGAGTCCTGCCGTCCCGTCCCGTCCCGCAGGCGCTCGGCTGCCAACTGAGCCAGTTTTATCATCATTGTTATTATTTTAATTTTTGTCATCTCTTTTTGTTTTTACTGTTTTATTATTTTTTTTCTTTTTGCCTTTTTTCCCCAACCTTTTTCCTTCTCTCCGAAGCCGTTTTTATTATTTTTCCCCTCTCCGCGGTGAGCGTTGGGAGGCGAAAGGCAAGAGCCGAAGAGGTCGGGAGGGAGAAAGGGGCGGGGAGACGGCGAGGGAGCGGCGGGTGTCGGTGTGGGAAGGCGGGGACGCGGCTCCCCCGGCCCGACCTCGGACCATGTACCAGGACTACCCCGGGAACTTCGACACCTCCTCCAGAGGCAGCAGCGGCTCCCCGGGACACCCCGAGACCTACTCGAGCGGCGCAGCCCAGCAGGTAGGTCCGGGCACTGCCCCTCTCCCGCGGTCCCTCCAGGGGCTGCTCCGAGCGCTCCCGGGACGGGAGTTCAGCCCCACGCCCGGGGAGCGGCCGGCGCTTCCTCCGCGCTGAAGGCTCGGGCGCCCGGCGGAGAGGCGCCGGCCGCGGGGGCGCAGGCGGTGCCGGGGTGCGGGGCTGCCCCCAGCCGCCGCCCTGTCCCGCCGCTCCGAGCGGGGCGCCGCCGCTTCCCTTCCCTCCCTGCCCGCCCGCCCTGGAGCGGGTGCCGCGACGCGTCCGGAGGGACGCTGACCGGAGTTGCCCGCCTGTCGGGGCCGGGGGTGCTGCAGGCCTGCCCGAGCGGGGACGTGCGGTGAGGGAGCGCTCGTCGGGCARTCTCCGCCGGCCCGGCCCCAGGTGCAGCGGGGTCGGCGGCTGCCCGTGCCGAGCCCCCGCCTCTCGCCCGGGTATCCGCGGCAGCGGGAGGGACCCGCTCGGAAATCAAAGGGCTCCGCTGGGCGACTCCGAGGTCGGTAATAGAGGGGCGCACCGAACTCTTCCTCCTTCCTGCTTTTGTTCTCGCCGGGAGCTTCTCGCTGTCCACGTTCACCGCGCCTGCCCGGGTGGTGCCCGGAGCTCGCCCGGAGCACTTTGGGCGGCTTCGCTGGGACTTTGGGAGGTGCCGCCCGAGTTATTCACGGAGTTGTTGCAGCCGCCGTGGAAAACTCAGGGATGACTGGAAGCGGGCTTTGGGTCTTTAGAGCGCCTGTAGTTGTCTGCCCGCTTCTCCCCCGGCTAAACTTTGGCTCCGAGGCGCTGACACCCTCCTTGCCTTTGCCTCGCTCGGAGCCCGAGGCCGGTGGCGTGCCGCTCTGCTCAGCCCGCTGCCCGCCCGCTCCTTGGTCCTGCCGGGGCCGCCGGCCGCTCTCCGGCCGGCCGTGGCTATTCCCGAGCGGGAGTTTCCTGGGGCTCGCCGGAGCGCTCCCCGCACTGTCCGGCGCCGCTCCCCACGCAAGCCCCGCTACCGGGCGACGCTTCGAGAATGAGGGGTATTTCCTGTGGAAGCGGCGTCAATTCAAGGACCTGAAAGTCCAGTCGTGTGGTTGGGGKTTTTTTCCCTTTCATTTTTCCTAAGAAAATACCTCGGAATGAGTTATATGCCTAGATCGACAAAATCCACCACTTCTGGGGAAGGCATTACACAATCGGGCCAGTTATACAAACCTGGGTTATTTCATAACTTGTTTACATCAGCTGGCCCAGCCTCACACTTTTTTTGCCTTTTCAGAGTTGGGCTTCCCCTCACCCCTYTTTTTCTCACAATATTATTTCTTGTGTGGCTCGTGTGAGGACCTGGCAGTGTGAGCAAAATGTAGCCTTCGCATCGAGGAGTCATAGGATAATTAAAAACAAAAAAAAAAGAAAGGGAAAAAAGTCCAGTCTTAAACTCTGCCAGCCGTACCAGCCCGTGACATTCCTCACATTAAAGAAGTTTTACCAGAAATGACTCGCTGCCGCTCCCCGCCTGCTCCAAACGCATCTCGCTGGTGCCCTCTGCGGGCTGCGGACTGGGGTTTCCAGGGATTCTCGCTCAGCTAAGCCTTATTCCCTGGTTTACAGTAATTGCCAGGACAAGGTGGGGGAGCGGGAAGGGGAGTTGAGAAGCTGGAAACGCCCGGCAAACTGCAAATCCTCACTCTCCCTTTCCTCCTGCGATTTAACAGCTGCGCTGGGTTCAGGCACTTGCTGCAGGAGGTCGTGAAACTCCGTCACCGCTTCACATTTGAGCTGTCACAGCCGGAACGATAACTGGGTTTCCCCCTTTTGTGGGGCTCCGCGTCTTCCCCAGGCAGCTCGCGTGCGTGCCGTTTGATACGGGGACCAGAGCCCAGTTTCTAGGGTTACTATCTGGAACAGGGCTTTGAGCAGGACGTTGGCTTAGCAAGAACGTAAATGTTTTCTTTAAGAATCCGGGAGATTTCTCAAGGCCTTGTGCTCTGTCTCTCCCTTGATCCTTACAGATGTTGTAGATTAGGATCAAATGTAAGCGTTGCCTTTACCCTAGCAGTCGGGCTGTTCTGCTCATTCTGGTCTATGGAGATCTGCAGTTTTATCACTACAGAAAGTATTCATTGCTGAAATTTTTTTCTTTATTGGCTTTTTTTTTTTTTTTCCCAAAAGCAAGAAAAGATGCATCAGTCACATGTTTAAATGGAAACTGTGTCTCTGAGCCAAAACTTTGATGCTTTTTAATTATTTTTTCCCATACAGCACAGCRCTGGAACATTTTTCTTTTAAGTTGCGTGTCATGCTATTTTCCTAATCACTGTCTTGCCATGTGGTAAACAGAGACTTTAGTGGGAAGAGTGTGTGTACTTTTTCAGAGAGGTCAACTTTCCCCTGAGATACCACAGCACTATGTCCCGTTCTTCTTCGAGGAGACATTCAACACAGGAGAGCCATCAAGGGCTTTGTATTTATTATAAGATCTATTACATATACCCTGTATTTGATAACTGAGTAGTGTTGAAGATGCTTCAGGTGTTTTCTTGGTTGTTTTGTTGTTGGATTTGATTTTTCTTTTTCCTAGCCGTTGTACTCATTTCTCGTCTGGTTTCTGGTGCTGCTCAGCACTTGGTTACAGATGTCAGTGAAGGTCCAGAGTGGAGCAGAGACACAACAGGGTGCTGAATAGAAGCCTTAAGGTGGARAAAGGAACCACAAAGCCAAAGCTCAAAATATTCCTGTGCTGCTAAGTTGTGAGCTACTAATGTAGTCTGTCCCTGCCTGTGGCAGGACTCGCTGGAGCCTCCCCCAACTATGGATCTGAGGAGGCTCTCATCCGACCCCATTTTTAAGGCAGAGCACAGACTGACCTCAGTTCTTGGCACTGTTAATAACAGGACTCTTTCTGTTTGCTGTTTAGTTGTTGGGGTTTTTTAATGATACCTTTATCTGCGTTTGCTTGGGTCAGGMGGAGAGCGGTGGGTTGGTGGCTGAACGCGTGCTGCGTGTGTCACCCTGTGAGCTGCTATCACCACATCTTTCTGTAGTGCTCTGAATTCCTTTTAGACAGGAAGAACCGAGAGCTGCAGAGGTACATTTCCAGCAGCCTCTCATGGGTCAGGAGAGGACAGTTGTGCATGTCCTCTGAGCAGAGAAGGCAGGAGAGGGTCTGGAAAGAGGAGAAATGGGGAGGTGGGTGTGGGCTGGCAGTGCTGCCGGGCTGGCAGGGGGATTGAAACTCAGAGAGGAGGGAAGAGGGGAGCAAAGCTGGGGCTGCGGTTTGGGGAAAGGTCTGGCACTTCCATGTGAGGAGGCTGGTGCTCAAAGGAGCTATGCAGGGGAGCTGGCAGGGAATTCAGGGCCTGCCACTGCAGCCAGCAGCATCCCAGGCGTTGGAGCTGCTGGCCACTGGGCCGTGTGGGGAGCCAGCAGCATTTTGGCATGGTAGGGCTGATTCGGTGCAGCATTCATAGCAAGGTGTGTGGGGAAAGCCTGATCAGGCAGGAAGCAATGCTTGTAAAACCTGGTGTTAGACCGAGCACACTGTGTCTGAAAACAGCCTGCTGCAGCAGTGTGTCCCTTAATTAGTTATTCTGGAAAAATACTGCCTTTGGAAAGTATAGAATACACAGTTTGGGTTGGTTTTTCTTTTTTTTTTTTCTTTTTTTTATTTCTAAGATACTTGGAGTCATTAGAAGGGAAGCTGGTGATAGGAGCATAGCACAGAGAGGAACTGGTCTCTTCCCCCCATGCCTGCAAGCAATCAGGGACGTGGCTGAACTGAGCAGCTCCCCTTTGCTGTGCGGGAGACCTGCACTAGTGTTAGAGAAGGGTCCCAGGTTGAATACTGGAGTGATGGGAAATGGAGTGCTCACTTTAGCAATAACTTGRAGCCTGATTTTTGTGTCAGATGCTTGTATTTTATGTATCTGATTTAGTGGTGGATCTGACTCTCACAACCTCATTGGGAATTTTTAGCATGTTGTTGGGTGTTGGAGGCAAAGATTTGCTCTGGAATTAAATGGTGTCTGCATGGCAAAGCAGCAGCAGGTCTCTGAATGGTTTGCAGTCTTGGCTTTCTAGTGTCCCTGCAAAGAGGACAGGACTTCTCTGCTTTTTGCAGAAGGGAGGGTGGCACAGATAGGTAAAGGCTGTGCTAGAAGTCACTTGTGGATCTGGAAGTAGAGTTCACATCCCTTGAGCCGAGCTTGTGGTTCAACTGGTCTCAACTTTCTCCCTTCTGTGAGCTTAAGGTGCTCTTGTGTTCTGGTTATGGAGGCACCAAGGGATCCTCTCCTGTGTCATGTGGTCACAGCCTACATCAGGCAGAGCAAAGGAGGGCATTTGCACCCATAAATTSTGGTGTGGTGTTGACAGTTTATGGCTCTGAGCCTCTGTTACTAACTGGGAGAGGTGACATGCACTCTAAAACGTGGGATGAGCTGAGGCTGTGTTGGACTCCAGCTCCAGCTGGATCTCTGAGGTCCTGTTGGGGGTTTTGCCAAGGTCTTGGTGCCAGTGCCATCCCCACTGTGTAATTTCCCTGCCTGCCTAACTTGACTCACTCCTTTTCTCGTCCTGTCTAATTAGGTTTTGAGCTGTCCAAAGGTGTAAGTCGGCAGTTGTCAGTATCCAGACTGGATCTCCTGGTCTTCAGCTGCTGGCAGCTCGCTAATGCTGGCCTGAAGTGCTGTAGCTATCAGAATGTGAAATGCTATTTGCAGTAGCCTTGGTTTAACAAAGCACTTAAGGTGCTTGAGTAGGCACACCCTGCAAAGGAAATCTGCATGGAAGTGGTGTCCCTTATCGGGGACGCTTACCTGAGCTGAGGTCAGGCTGATGCAAGRGCTCTCGCTTCTCTAGGAAACRAAATTGTTGACCCAAGAAAGCACATTCTTTGTGGAATCATTTCAGGGCTTATGAATCAGTGGTGACAGCTGTGGGTCCTACAAGGTCTGTCCCTTGCACAGTGATTGCTGGAGCAAGGCCTGTCTGTGTGTTAATTCCAGTCTAACCATTGAAAGCCTCCTGAAGGAGCTCAGCATAGACAAAAACATTCTTTCTCTCCTGCTTCCCCCTCCGGGGACAAGCGATTGTTTTCCTTGCAATTTAGTGCCAGCATATTATCGAGATGGATTTACCTCTGTCTGAAAGAAGGTGTACATGTATTTTGGAGGCGATCATTACCTGCTGCCTTGGTTTTACTGCTGCCTTGTTTTGTCTAGACAGTGCAGAGAGCTGCAGGGAACTTGTCCGATCTGAATCCTAAGACCTATTTTATAGGCTGCTATTAAAATACATATCCTCGCACGTAACCGTCCCAGGGCCGGCTTCCTCGCTGAGCACATAGCTGCTGAAGGAGAAGCAAGCTGCTGTTCTTGCCATAGCAAACCCTCTGTGGAGCGAGCCCAAATTTCAGGGCAATCCTTTTGTAAAAGGTGGCTTTGCTGTGCTTGGTAACGGCGTTTCAGAGCTGGAGTTTCTCTTCCTTTTCTTGGGGCTTGAAGAGAAGTGTTTCTCTAGAAACTCCTTAATTCCCCTTTTCCTCCACGCCGGAAGGAGTGGTGGGCACTGGCAGGAGGTGGCAGCAGTGCCTGGGAGGGGAGGCTGGGTTAGGGTATGCTGGGGAGGTGTGTGGGGGAAGAGGAAGGGGGTTGGGAGAGGGCAGGGCTGCTCCGGAAGGGAAGTGCCTGAGCCCAGCGCCTTCCTCAGGGTGCTGTGGCAGGCAGGGGCAGCTTGGGATGCTGTAGAGACACCAGCTACTGGTGTTTTTGCTTCAGGTGYTGCTTTGATCCTTGCTGGTGCTGCTCCTGAGGGCCTAGCTGGTTTCACAGTAACCACTTACGTTCTGCTTTCACTGACTGTTTCTTCTCTTCCGTCTGTCCCTCTTCTCCTCTGCCTTTCCTCCCAGAAATTCCGAGTAGATATGCCAGGATCAGGCAGTGCTTTTATCCCCACGATCAACGCCATCACAACCAGCCAAGACCTGCAGTGGATGGTCCAGCCCACCGTCATCACCTCCATGTCAAGCCCTTACTCGCGTTCGCACCCCTACAGCCACCCGCTGCCCCCGCTGTCTTCGGTGGCCGGACACACGGCCCTCCAGCGTCCCGGGGTCATCAAAACCATCGGGACCACCGTGGGACGGAGACGGAGAGATGAGCAGGTAACTGCAGCAGGGAGAGCAGCCTTGGGAACAAATGTATGGAGATTTTCCTCCCTGCCCCCTCCTGAGAACTCCCAGTGCCACAGGGAGCACTGAGGTCCATCCCTGGCACTGTGCACGTGCTGGGGCTTCTTAGGGTGGTGTAGGGTGTAAGCTGGAGGCTGACTTCCATTGCTGCTTCCTCAGTGTATGGTGAGATTTACCCAACCTTCATCAAACACCTCGCACCACCGGGCCACATTGCGGCTTGGTTTCAAAAGCAGGTGAAACTCTGAAGTTGAGCCCRGGGTTTCAGTTTGAGTGTCTCTGCCACTCCAGGCAGAATGAAACCTCCAAGAAAGCAGAGCAGCTTTCATGTAGGTCATTTACAAATCTGACACCTAAATTACATCAACTGGTGTCTTTTGTGAGCACTGTAGCAGCTACCACTCTCCATTTTTGTCATAGCCCCAGTACCAGCCAGCATCATGCAGGGAAGCACCGCTTCCCTAGAGCCTCTCAACTCTAGTATGAAGAGCCTTCTGAACRACTGGGGTCTAAATCTACCTTCCCACTACAGATATATAATCGCTTGATCTTTTTGCAGTAGTGAGGTGGGGATCCCGTAAGAGACTATTCTGTTCCAAACCCAGTGGTATTTTAATAACTGGATGGGGTGGCTTGTACCACTGCTGCCCTGTGCTCACCTCTTCATGGGATTATCAAGCTGGGACCCTGGATCTGGTGGACTAGGGGCAGGCATCTCATTTTCTAGAAATCCACCCTGTTGTTCTCTTTGTAGTAAGAATCARCATTCTCCAGGGCTGTCTGGTGAACAGCTATTCACAGTGCTAGGCTGATTTCTCCTTTAAAAAAAACAAATTGGGCAGACTGGGTCTGCCCAAGTTATTCCCAAGCAGCATTTGTGTGGGTCGCTGCAGAGCAGYGCGGTGAGACGCACTGCGCACCCTCCGTGCACGGGCGCACGCTGGTGCGTGAGGTCTGTTTCTAATAAGACTCACCAGCCCTACTTTTACTTCCACGTCATCTGTTTTGATTCACAGTCCGATCATTTTATGTGGAGTTGCTGTCTGGGTTAGGTCTAAGAGGTTAAAGTTAGAGTTTAGCAGTACCTCTGTGTGGGGAGCTGGTATGGGTGCACTGAGGACGCRTTTTTGGGAGGAAGGATGGGGTAGCCGTGGTGGTTCAAGTACGTGCCAGCCTTTTCCACCAGCTGGAGCTACTTCCCAGTTCTCTGCGTGCAGGGCTGGTGTCCAAAAGCAAGGACGGTCTCATGAGAACTGGAGGAATAATTAGCAACAACTAATTTGTTTGACAAATGCTGCCTCTGTGTTCACAAATTGGCCGTGAAGAGATCACCATATTCTCTGTTTTATTTGTTGTTCGGAGTTATTTGCTGAAGGATGCCTGCCAAGCAATTCCTGGCCTGTGGCTTGTTTGCAAGCCGTTCATTGTGGGTCATTCAAAGCCAAGTCCTTTTGATCAGACACGTGCTAAAGCAGTACCCTGGCGCTTTTCTGTGGCCCTTTGGCTCAGGTTTCCACGGCTGGTGCTTTGAGCACCACATCGGAGACKTTTTGGAAAACATTGTGTAACGCTTTATGAAAGGAGCCTGTTTTGGTGAACGTCCCTGACAGTGAATGCACGTATTGGGCTTGGACAAGCTACGGATAACGCGTGCAGCAGGGGCACACACCCTGCCAAGTCCGACTGCTTTCAAACAAATCCAGCAACCACTGATGGAATATTCCTTTTTAGACTTGGTAAAATGTTAAGAACATCCAGATTAGGGGCTTCTGCCCMGTCTGTGTGATCTTTGCAAAGCAGAATCTCCAAAACAGATAATTTTAAAATTACTGAAGGCCCTTAGAGCAGCAGTTTTGCTCCAAACATATTTCAATGAGATCTGTGCTTCTGAAGCATGAAAGGGCTCTTGAAAACTGTACACAGAGGCCCCAAGTCAGCACAGCTTCTGTGTGCATGCTCAGTGCTTTGCCACACTGTAGATACTTGTGTGCAAATACATTTTTACCCTGCACTCATGTCGGGTGAGAAGTGAGTGGGTAGATCTGTAAAGGGGAGAGCAGTGCCTGCAGGAGCTCCTTACTGGGGGAAAGATGCTGCTCAGAAGAATYGAGGTGCCTCCTGCCCTAAGATAGACACTGTGATGGAAAAGCTTTGATGCCTTGATCCTGTGTCCTGCAGTGCTAGARTTGCTCACGTTGCTCAATGGGCATCCAGGGGCTCATGTTACGTGCAGGTGAAATCACAGGTACAGATCAGATCCTGAGGAAAGCAGAAATGAGTGTGCTGAATGCCCAGAGGCTGAAGTAAACTCAATGAAACTGTAGACATCAAAAATAGGGAGATAGGGCAAGAAAACAGCCAGGCTGAGGTTGGGAGCAAAACTAATAAAAAGAAAATATAGCAAAACAGTGAATGTCTCATTTGTGACGTTGACAGCTCATGAAGATATTAAAACTGAATCTCCTCAGAAGAGGAGTTTCTTTCCATTCTCTGAGATCTGACAGGTGCTTTGYCAGGTGTCAGGGTTTTGCTTTCATTTGCAGTCACCAGGCCAAAGCCTCACAGCACACAGGGGCTGGGTGAGGCTGAAGGGCACAAGGTTGGGGTGCGGGGCTGAGGGTATGCTCAGGATCCCCACGCTGGTCTGTCTGCACAGCTCCCGCATGCCGGGTGCTGCAGTGGAGAGCACAGCCGTGCTCGCCTGCTCCATGCCCTGCTGTACTGCCTCCCTGGCTTTGGCCCTGGAACAAACCTATCTGCTGCTGCTGGGGTTTGGAACACCTTGTCTCAAGCCCCAAAAGCTGGACATAGCTTGACCAGGTCTTGTGAGCTCCTGCTCGCTTCCTCTGGTTTCGCAAGAGTGTAGCTGGATGGGTTTCTATGGAATTACTACTGATTTACATCAGTGAGGATGTTAGCTGGCCTCAGGAAGCCCTTGATATCACTGSAGCCTTGCCTGCTGATGCAAGAAGCAGTGTGTTATCTCTCTGAGTGCTCAAAAATCTAAGGTCAGATTTTTGGGTGGTATAAATCATTGTTGCTTCAYGGACTTCATGGGAGCTCTGCTGATTTTGCTGTCTCCCCCTATCCACCATCCCTGACCTTCAAGTGAACAACTATTTTTGTGTGGGAAGCAGCATATATTTTCTTTCAAGAAAGAGGCACTTACAACATCGTGCTCTGGTTTTGCTTAACGTACCACCCAAGTTGTGAAATAATCAGAGYGTCTTTTATCTGTTTGGCCTTGGTGCAGATTCACTGTCCTCTTACACAATCTTCTCCCTGTGCCCTGCTCCATCTTCTCCTCACCCTTCTGCTAAGGCCTGGTGCAGGCACAGAGATACTGTGTGCTTTCATCTTCTGCTGACATCAGTGACGAGGGGGAGTGCTCAGCATCCTGCTGGATCAGGCTTTTTTCCTTTGCATTGCATTTAAATCCTCACAAACTTTAAGGAATGCCTTGCTCAGATCTGATTGGGTTTTCTTGGCACTTGCCCACAGCTGTCGCCYGAGGAAGAGGAGAAGCGAAGGATCCGGAGGGAGAGGAACAAGCTGGCAGCTGCTAAGTGTCGTAACAGGCGTCGGGARCTAACAGAGAAACTCCAGGCGGTACGTGCTCTGCATGCATTCCTCCTTCCTTGTCACCCACTCCTCRGACCAGCTCCAAGGGCATTGTTCTTCCTCCACTGGTATGGTCAAGGAAGATGCTTCAAACACTCTGCCTTCCTCGTCCAAGGCTGCCCAGTGGTACTGCTCCTACATCAACAGTAGCTGATGAAGGGAGCCAAAGTCAGGAGCCTAAATGTCTTTGCTGAATGCCCAAAATGTCCTCTTCCCTTCTGGCATCTCAGCTGCTAGCTCATGTATCCCTGACTCTGGTCTCCTTTCATAAATGAAAATAATGACACTGTAGCTCTTTACAGGCTTTAAKGACAAAAGCACTGAAGAGGTAGGATCATCTGAAAGCAGCAGAAAACAAAGCAGATGTTATGTGTACCTGTCGAAGCTACATCCTTCAGGCCTAACCTTTCCTTGGGATGGAGGTGGGGAGGGTAACACTTCCTTCAAAAAGGAAGCACCACAGAGATGTGTGCCCTGGTGCTGCACGAGTAATAATTAGTGAAGCTGAAGAAGGTGGGGCTGAGCACCAGAACCAAGGGTTGGGTTAGGGGCTGGTTGAAGAGAAGACAAGAATGGGTTGTGTTGAAAGAAGCTGAAGGAAAGGCTCCAGTGCTCCTGGTCAAGAACCAGCCTGGGGCTGGTTTTATCCAGTGATCTTATTAACAAGTAGAGCAGCAGTGGAAGGACACCTGTGAAATGTGCTGCTGCCTCAAATTAGGAGATATTCTCAGTGTAGGGGAGGCAGGACATCCTATAGAAATGTCATGAAAGCAGTAGAAATGAGAGGAGTGTGCAGTGTGGGAAGTCATATCCTGAAGGACTGAGCATGAGTTTTGTGAAGTTACAAGATCCCCATATGGGAAAGTKCTAATTGCTCACAGATTGACCATGAGCCATCAGCATGGTGTGAYCTTGGGAAAGGTAAATGTATTAATGGTATGATGCACCAAGGGATGATCCAGTGTTAATCCTATGGGCAAGAGTTAGGTCTCAGACCTAAACTGGAATATGCAGTACAGAAATAAAATGACAACAGTTTAGAGACTGCTGTACACTACCTCTAAGTGAAAAGAATATGTCTAGCTTACATAAAAAAAATGGGAAGACACCTGGGTCCTCTCCTAAGGTGTCTATCCAAGACAGAGAGGCAAAAACTGGCCATCAGAAAATRAGGGCAAGTTTGTGAGACCATTTATAAAACCCTTAGGTTGGTCAAGTTTGGAAATAACCTATGAATAGACACGTGAAACACAAGATGCTCGACTGGCAATGAGCTGGTGTCTGTTTGGCTCACGAAGAGTCTGGGGTGTATCTGCCTATGCCAGATGGGATCTGGACTGGTGGCCCTGTTCTAGGTGAGGAGTAGTTCCACGGCCTTCGGTATTTTATTTATTTATTCCCCTTTTKTCTGCAGGAAACTGAAGTACTGGAGGAAGAGAAGTCAGTGCTGCAAAAAGAGATCGCTGAGCTCCAGAAAGAAAAGGAGAAGCTGGAGTTCATGCTGGTGGCTCACAGCCCTGTGTGCAAAATTAGCCCTGAGGAACGTCGGAGCCCACCATCCAGCAGCCTCCAGAGCGTTCGGACTGGAGCGAGTGGAGCGGTGGTGGTGAAGCAGGAGCCTGTGGAGGAAGAGATCCCATCKTCCTCTTTGGTCCTTGACAAAGCCCAGAGGTCTGTCATTAAGCCGATCAGCATTGCCGGAGGTTTTTACGGGGAGGAGGCACTCAACACTCCCATTGTGGTGACCTCAACACCAGCCATCACTCCTGGCTCTTCCAACTTGGTGTTCACCTACCCTAACGTGTTGGATCAGGAGTCTCCTCTYTCCCCTTCTGAGTCCTGCTCCAAAGCTCACCGGAGGAGCAGCAGCAGCGGGGACCAGTCCTCAGATTCCTTGAACTCTCCCACCTTGCTGGCATTGTAATCCTGCTGCAGCCCCCCATTTTGCCAGTGTGTTACATCCCCCACAGCACCATGGGGGGATCCCCCTCTGTGGGATTAGAGACAGGCACAGGATCGTTCAAGCACAAGGGCAGCAAGAACAAGGATGGGGAAGTGCTACAGCTCCAGGAAGGAGAGTGAGGACCAACGCCAGCTCCCTGGAGGCAGGAACCGACAAGGGTGGGACTGACACGCCAGGGCTGTTTGGAGAGGGTGACATCCCCTCTGTAGGGACTGCCTGTGGAAACCTCTTTGTGGCCGTAGTGGACTCGGGGAGCACTCCTGGCCAGGACTGAAGGCGAGCTGCAGACAGTTGCTAGTTGTCCCTTTCCTTTGTGGATTGACCTGATCGGTTGTGCTCTGTGCTTAAATCATTCTGGTTAGTTGATCTTACAACTTCTCTCTTGCGTGCTCTCTCTCACTCTCTTTCTCCCCCTCTGCTTATGATTTCCAATGTTGTCGATCCCATTACATTTCATCCGGCTGCTCTGAACTCTAAAGTCTTGTTAGGATCTTTCCTCTTGGGAGTAGCTGCGGGAAACACGTAGGGTTGCCTGACAGGAGGGTGACAGCTGGGAGGACCGGGAGATAGGGGGACCAAGAGGAGCCCAAGAGCTCAACAGCAAGGTCAGAGCCTGTAATCTCTAGCCTGAGGCACAGAGACAGCAGAAGGCTCGTGTGGAAGCCTTTCTTTTTAAAAATATAGATRTATTTATCCCCTTGGGCTCCTCAAAAAACCAAGGTAGCATCTCAGGGCCAAAGCAGTATCAGAAAAAAGCTGCTGGGCTGGCACTTGTCAGTGTCACTGGTAGTTTGCTGGATATCAAGTCTGTTGCTTTGTTGTTTACTTTTCCTGGGCTGCCTGCTGTCTAGGGAGTATTACATCTTCCTTCCCATCAGGGCTCCTGACTCAGAGGCTGATCTCTTCCTGTTAGTAAATCTTCTCCTCCCCTTGGCCATATTTGCAAAACATGCTACAAAAAAAGAGGTGGCACCACATGCCTATAAATCTAGGATGGAGACTGGCAGCAGCTGAGAGGGTGAAACAAGCTGGCTGTACCCTTGCTGATTTTTTTCATTGCTGGGAAACAAAGCTGCACGTATCCACCAGCACAGCTCAGGCCACAAGGCCCCAGGTCCTGACCAGGCAGGAGTGGCATGGTTAAAGTGTTGACCTGTTTGAAGTAAAACAGAGCTTCTGACAAGCTCTGGCAAATGACAAATTGACAGCTGAGGAAAATTGATTAGCATTATTTGCACCTTGGTCTTTGGCCTCTGTTTTTTGCATTACAATTGGTCTTGTGGTGGTGTGGTTGATTGGCCTGAAGAAACAATCCAAAGGGCTCTTTCCCTGGTCTTGGGTCCTTGTCTTCTGTAACCTGTGGGCTTAACTGCTACTGCCAAGTGCTCACAGAGGGCACAAGCTCTCCAGTGCTGAAGTTCACTACTGAAAACAGTAATGTGTGTAACCTATTTCCACTTGGAGCCAAGCTGAGCTCCTGTTGATGTCAAGGCACTGGCAAACCACGACCCTGTGCACACTAGGATTGCCCAGSTTGCCAGCTGAACTGCTTAGGAGATGGCTCTTTGGTCCTGCCTATYGAAGCTGTGGTGGCAGCTATTTATTTTGGTGTGAGATTGTCTTTTTCTTTTATACACACATATAAATATATATATTATTTTTTTTTAATCAACCAAAACCAGGGTATTTCTTGTTCAGGCTGGACCTGGAGAAATGCAACGTATAATTACAGGGCTAGTCCTCTGAGATGCAAAACTGCTGCAGTCCCCACCAACTCCACTGGGAATTAATAGGGTTCAGTCAGGTGGAACTGGACCTTTACTCAGCAGGGCTGGCTTCCCTCAAACTGGCCACTGCTCATTTCTGGAATAATTTCAAAGGGACACTATTTTGGCTCTAAAGGTAGACTTCAGCTTTTTTATTATAACCATTATTATTAAACCCAGGTATTTACCAAACCTGACAGAAATAAAAGATGTGAGTGATCATTTTCCTTCATAAAGCTGATTTGATTCAGGCTTTTTCTATATTGCTTAAACACTTTCATCCTTATACTGGTGCTAGAGGTTTCAAACTGAGCTTACACTTTAAGTAGAATTCATAGAAGAGTTTTATTGTTCTTACATGTATATCAAAACTTCTAATAAAATTAGACCTTAAATTTCCCATCGTTTGCACAGAGGAGACACTTTTCCTAGGGTTTTATGTAATGATTCCACTATAGGTGAAACTGCAGTTTCTGTGTTTCCATTTTGCCAAGTGCTTGTTTAGGCCACTCCGCATTGTGAATCTAAAACTTTTAGTGAAATTTCCCTGGATGTAATTTCCACCCATTTTTGAGCAGAACACAACTCTGACAACTGGTGGGTGAATCCTAAAATGATGCAGCTACTTTTGAGGCTAGCTGACCAGAATTGCTGTCTCCTGTGAAATCAGGAACATCYGCCCCTTGTAGGGGTTTCAGTAAGTCAGGTGCCTCCTCAGATCTAACTGATGGAACAACAGAAAACCTGCCTTTGCTTTTGGTCACTGAACCATCACCAAAATCAGCTGCAGCTGGTCCTTGCCCACTGCCTCCTTCCTGGTCATCGACCTGCGCAGAGACAGGACAAGATGCTCCCTTTCCCTGACCTGTGATACTGATGGGAGCCATGTGAAACTGCTCAGAAAAGAGGATTCTTTCCTACTGTTTGGAAAAAGCCCTAGATACCCTTGTGCCTGCCCGTTTTGTCCCTCAGGTCTCTCAGAGGATGTCTGTGTTGGGATTGCTGGTCTCTGGCCTTATGTATTTTGTGGATCAGCCTTGGTTTTGTTTACTTTCTGGCAGGCAGTTACAACTTTACTGCCATTTGGGTCTGGCCCTACATTCTTCTTTTCAGGTTTTCAGGTGTGCTCTTTGGGAACTGATTGTCTTTCCCATGCCCTGAAAGATATTTTCCATGAGTACCTTCCCTGCCAGTTCCTAAAAGTAGTGCCTCCCATGTTCTGTATGTAGTGGGGATGTAGGAGCTGTTATAACTAGTGCTAACTAAGTTGTTGAAGTCAATAGAAAAAGGCCCAGGGAATTTCAGCTGGTATTGGGTCAGCCTCCTAGTGACTGGCCCAACAAAGCCTCTCCTAATACCTTAAATTAATCAATGCCAAACTGGGAGGAGCAGTRGCAGCTGCACTGAAGGAAGCATTTAGCTTCTAGGTGATGTTTGCCATTCCAGCTTTGCCCTCATTCCTCCTTTCCCAGTTGTGGCATTGCCTTCATATATTCCTTTCTTGTAGGTGTGGAGACTGGGTAAGTCTCAATCTACTTGTGGTGTGATGGGATTTAGGACCAACATGCTGGGGACAGGAGCTCTCTGTTGTGTTTTTATAATTATTATTTAAATGATCTATTTAGTTCATCTGAACCTTTAATTTTGCTGCTTACTGTATGTAGGATCCACCTGGCCTTCATCCTAAATGAAAAGAAAAAATAAAATKAAAACAAACCTAAGACACCTCCCTTCTCCCTGGTCTCTTATTATTTATTGGCAGGCAGCCGTCTTGTGCCTGCTCCAGCAGATCTGCCTGCCATTAATTTAACATCCTCCCAAATCACATTCCTGGTGTTTGGTTGTTGCTTTTTTTTCCCTTGTTGCTTTTTTTTCCGTCATTCTAAAACAGACTTCTGAAATGTAAGAAATCTTATTATCATGACACAAAATCATTTTTGTTAGGAAGGCCAAGTCAAACATTTTAAGAGGTGGGGGGAACAATATACATTTATTTCTTATTTATTTATCATGTTTACATCTTTTTTTTTTCTGTTCAAGACTTGGATATAATAAAGCATTAAAAATACTACAATCTTCTTTTTTTTTTTTTAGGTTAATAATTTGATTCCTTAAATAAAATAATCTGGGTTTTGTTGTCTGTATAAAATGTAAAAAGAGATATGTTTTTAAAGATGCATTATCATTCCTCTGTGAACAGTAGGTGGAGTTCAGGACAAATCTCAGAATACAAGATAATAATAAAATCCCATCCTGTTTTACTTAATTGTTCCCCTCCTATCCTGTATGATTAAAGGGTTATTCCACKTTCTTGTTTGTGGTTACTTGATGTTAAAACCATATTAAAATGTGTAGAAAATAGGTATCCAATTGTTTTTGCTCAGTGAGAGGATAAACTGTTGTATATATCTTGATATACTGTGTAGTTCAAAGTAACATCAGTAAGGGATAGTGCATCTTTATTAGAGCGATAAGTTACTGGTGTCACTAAAGTCTCCTTTAAGATCCTCAGATACAGAAAGGGCCTGGTTGTGATTCCACTCACCTGGGACTAATTGAAAAGCTCAGTAGCATTTTGCTGCTGTGAAGCAAGTATCAGAAGTGAAATCAAGCCTCAGTGACTGGTAGGTGACCATGAGGATTGTTGAAGGTTTGGGGGCACCATTATCTTTTTTTTCCTCAAAAGTTTTAGATCATGGGTTTTCTTTTTTATTGTCTGTCTGCAGTGAAATAGTTTCTGCCACAGAGGTTCTTAAAATGACTGCTGAAGTGGGACCTTTCTTTGCTYGTAGTGATCTTGATGTCGTTCTTGCAGTCCTGGGGAATTTCAACTCTGAGGCATTCTCTCTGGTGTTGTCWCTTTTCTGATCTTGTTATTTTACTGAATTACAGGCCTACAGTATTTGCACTAAAACAAAAAGCTTGTTAGAGAAAGCTTGCTGCTACRAAAGAAAGAACATTAAAATGGTTTTGCTTTTACAATTTTAACTGAGTAGCATTTTGTAGAATAAAATCAATTTCGACTGAAAAGAAAAAATGACTTCTTTTTTCCTCTGCACCTTCTCCCCCCGTAGTCCTTTCTTTTCATCCAGTTCCTCAGTGGTATGATGTTCCCCCCTCTTCTCTTTTGGTGCTCAGTTGTAATGATTGGCTGTATTGTTGACTATGCTGCTGAGAGTTATGACACTTGTAAATCTCGTTTTAATTGTGGACACTTTTGTATAGCAAGAACTAACTGGAGTTCTCTCTGTTAATTGAAGTCATTAAAAAGCTCCCTTTGCCATGAACAATTAAAAGCTTGCATGTTCCTTCACTATGAGCAAATGGGTTCAGCATTGCCGGGTGCCTGGTTGCAGCACTTCTCAAAGCTTCTTTCATAAGAGCAGCTGCAATCCCGACAGCTCTTACCTGCAACAATGGTAGTTGGGCAGAGGCTAGCAGAGCAGCCCACCTGGGCTGAAAGGCAAATAAAGCACTAATCTTTGCCATCTTGGCTGCAAAAAGGAGAGGGATAGAGATAGAAAATATGTGCTGAGATTACTTTTTTTGTTCTTTGTTTTAAATCCATCTTCTCAACCAGAAGGAGTCAAAGCTTCTGCTCTGAAAACTTGGGTTGGAGAGCATGGCTGCTTCACTGGCAGCAAGGAGGAGGTTATCATGGAATTCCCTTGCTTGCCTGGGGAAAYCTCCAGCCTCTGGAGTGGAAGGAACTCCAGTACATCAGGTTAGGAGTGGAGGATGTCATATTCAAGTTMAAAATGAAACAGTGGAGGGAAGGAGATAGGTGAATCATTGCTGGCCAAGCTGGCACCAGACCAAGCTTCTCCTTAGTCATGGACTTCCTTAGGAGTAATGTCTGCTCTGGTTTCCTGCTGGTCCTTCTCCCTTTTTCCTCCCTTCTTTTCATGCTGGGTTTTTGCTTTCTTTTTTTAAACCCCTGTGTTCTCACAGTTCCATGGGGAAGGAGATGAGAGATGTTGGAGTAAGTTAGAAGTCTGGTGTATGGAAACTATTTGTGAAGTTATAGGGAATGCTGGAGGTGTCAGTCACCAGAAGAGGGAATACATGCACATGCCTGTGTGAAATGAGCTCAGCTCTCAGGAATCCATACTATAGGAAAGTCGACATGAAATCAGCGTAGGAGGGTTTAGGCTGTAGAGCAGGACCCAGCCTTAGGGTTCTCTACAGGGTCATGGGTGGCAGAGGGATAAGGGAGAACTTATGGGAAGCTTTTTCTAAATGCACTTGTTGGTATACACTCCTGGTATGGTTTAAGGAAAAAGTTACTAAGGTATTCTGGGGGGCATGGCAACTACAAGGAAATATGCCAAAGGATGCTGGAGCATCATTTCTTACTGTCTATCTCCACTGGGCCTCGGGCATGGGGGAGTCCCCATTTGATCTCCTACTGCACACAAGTCTTCTCCAACGGGAGTGCCTCCAGGATTTCCTGCCTCTCGAAGGGTTTTCCCATTACGCTGCTACACAGAGGCATCCAGCCCTTGATTTTGTCAAACCAGCTCCTTTGGCAGTGTGTACCTCCTCCGCCCCCTCCCAAAAAAAGGCTAACAGGAGGATCTGTTCTTGCTTGCCTCCTGCCAACCTGAAGTGCTCCCTAAGCTCCTGTTGCTGACAGCGCCCTTCAGAAAGGCTAAGTGTTGCCTGACTGCAAATGCTGCTTGCGAGGCCCGGCCTCCTGCCTGATTTACTCCCAGCAGTGGCTGGTTGTGACTGCCTTTGATCCTCATGAGCTGTGGACCCTGGAATGTCCACAGCAGTTACTGTAACTTGGTTTTGAAGGATGAAATTGCACAGCAGAGCAAACTTTTTTCCACCAGTCTTCTAGCTGTGGGAGGCCAAATTCTACCACACTGACATGGAAATTATGTTTTTCCCAACATCCTCATCTTGATTTAGATCACTTTACATAGGGAATTTCCCCTCCTTCTGAAACAGGCTCATCCTCCCTCTCCCCTGCAATGCCCTAACTCTGTGATGAGAGGGAGTGATCTGTATCTTACCACAGGGTAGGCAGAGTCGTACTGGAAGAGAGATCACCCATTCCTTTTGCACAAAAGGTGGTGAAGGACRACTTCCCCAAAAATTCTTCCATGAGGATCAGCATACAATCCCAATGACGTCTTTAGTATGTACAAGAATTAAAACAGGCTCCCCATTCTCCTTTGCTTGTCCCCTTCCCAGAGACAAGATGTGAGACTCATCTCTGTACTTTTCCAAGGGGTCATATTTTTTATTGACTGAAGCACAGGCAGTATGTGTGGGTAGCCTGATCTTCTTCCATGTAGTGGAGACCCCACCTGGGACAGAAGTTCTGTGGCAAGAGAAAGCCCAAAGGAACTGCCTGAATATATCATGCCAGAGGATGTCAAGTTGTCAGATGAAGGCTTTTGGTGATTTTTTCTTTTTCACTTTTAAAACTTTATCTAGAACCTGCAGAAGCTACAGGAATACTGCAGAAGTTCTGCAGCCAATGGAAAGAATAAGCATGTGTTAAATATGAAGAAAGCTTAATGGCAAGCAGAGCTGGAGTGGGAGTGTGGGGAAAAGGAGGGCATCCAGAATACTGGTTTGAAGTGATGTTTCCACTGCCATGTGGGAAGGATGTGACTGAGAAAAACAGTGACATGGTTATTGCATCAGATACCCCAAAGTGGAAAAAACGATGCATTTAAGAAAAACCACCCCTACACTRTATGGTCCTACTCTGCTGATGTCAGTGGGTCCTGAAATTTTGTACCACTACAACAAGCGTTTTCTGCTCAGTCTCACAYGGCACTAGCAAGGCCCCTATTCAGCAGTGCCTGGCCCGGGTCAGTGCAATGAGCAGTGCAGATGGATTATCAGCTGGGTGGAAGTTGCTGCCACCCTCTCATAGGGCTGAGGTTTAAATGAAAGTTTTTCATGTGTGTTCCAGTGTAGGGAGATCCAGAACAACTCAGGAAGATTTTCCTTGATGAAGACAGGACAAGGCTGGGAGGAAAGGCCAAGACAGCTGGGAATGTTTGGCTATGAGTAAAGAAGACTCGGGGAGGGTCTTACGAAAATGTATAAAGCTGACTGGGGTAGGGAGCAAAGGAGATGTAATCATATTCTTCCCACCAGTACCAAGTGACAGGATGAGAAGTAATGGTCACAATTTGTAATAGAGGACATGAAAGTAACTTTTTCACTCTGAAGATGGTCAAACACTGGCATAGATTGACCAGGGAAGTTTGTGGAGTCTCCATCCTTGGAGACATTCAAAACTAGACTGGACATGGATCTCAGCAATCTGCTCTGACTGACCCTGCATGAGGARGAGGGTGGACTAAACACTCTCTCATTATGCCCTCCAACCTCAACCATTCTGTGTTTCTGCTTTTCATTCCACATAGTACTGAAGGAACATATTGTGAGCATATTTCTTTCCCCCTTGCAGTGCCATCTCATTTGAACTCCATAATTCCTCTGYAAAAAATATCAGCATTTTTGATGCTGGCTATGCAAGGTCAAAGAGATAAGGACTAAGCTGGGAGGAGGATATCATGGCAGACAAGAATGTAAACTGTTCAGCCTGATGCAGTTCAGCCTGAGTCTCAGATTTCCCTTCTTATTTTGCTTGTTTCATTCCAGTCTAGTGTGGGGGAAGAGAGGGAGACAGGCCTTACATGGCTGTAATCTAGATCCTGCATCCCACTATACCACTCTTCAAGTCCACAGGCAGTGCCAGGAACTGTTGCCTATTTGCCTTTTGCAGGCTCTCCTACTGTTTTTCCTCTCTCAGACAGAAGTAGTTTTTCAAGTTCCCTGGAAAGGCAAATAAGGATCTACAGCTGATAATCCTAGGTGAGCTCATGGGTCAGGCAAAATCCATCAACTGAATGAAGAGATCCCTCTGGACCCCCACCCTCTTTCCGTAACCCTGGTTGGGCTCCCAGACTCAGGCAAATCCATCAGTGGCTCCCAATGATGATACCCACTCCTACTGGTGATTACTGATGTGAATGGCCACAGCAGGAGATGCTGGGTTGGGCAAAGGGAGGAAATAGGTCAGTTCCTTTGGGTAGCTCAAGCTGTACTGGATGCTCTAATTCACTATTTCCTGTTTGAGTTGTTTACATCATATTACCACTCTGAAATGTACTCGATTCAGTTTGGCAACAGACACCAGCCCGTGGGCTTTAAAGGCCACATGCCAGAGGCCCATGAATGTCTCTACTGATCTGGGAGAAAGGTGAGCTCAACCATCCCCCACATCTAAGATTGCCCCATGGTCTAGTAAAGCACAGCCTGCTCAGATCCCCCAAAGCCAGAGCTTGGGGCAGCCATCAGGACCAGCAGTGAGCAGCACCACAGCCTCGTGCCTCGGGAGCTGGTTGCCACAGCCTTTGTTCCAGGCTGATGCTGGCTTGGAAGGCTGCAACCCTTACTCCTCCCTGGCTGCTGCAGGTCACGGGGGTGATGGGAGACGGTGGCTGCCTTTTGTAGCCTCTGACTGAACACCGTGCTTGTGAGCCACAAGGACTGTGATTAAATCTCTGCTCTGAGCAGCGTTCTGAGGCCATACTGGTATCTAATTACAGTCTCCGCTTCTGGCAGTGAGGAAATGAAGATCTGCCTGTGACACTGCCTGTGGTAAAAGGGAGGGAATAGGAAAGAAGAGTGATGCCTTTAAAACATCAGCTTCAGGTGCTTTCCTTGACCTTGGGTGTCCTCTTCTGTCAGCACCTGCAGCTGGGATGGGTGCTCCTCCTGGAGTGATGATCTTCTTCCYCCGCTCTTGTTGTCCTGGTGGATATGAGGGGTTTGCTGGAGCTGTAGTTGCCTGTGGCCAGGCTGTTCCCTGGTTACAGCCTGGCTACAAGGAACAAGGTTGTCCTGTGGTGGCACAGAGCAGGAGCTGTACAGTGAAGGTCTTGGCAACTCGAGGTCATCCAAGATACACCTGGCTGTCCTGATACACCAGGAAGTCCCTGAYTGCATAGGGCTGCCAGTCCTGGAGGACTGAAGGAAGGACCTCCCTGACAACATGCCTTTGGAAGAGAGGTCTATCCTCCACCCCTGGTGGCTGTCTGGTTCCAATTTTGGTTTTCTTTTGTCACATGTCTCCAACTCAGAATTTTTTTTTGTGCACTGTTCCCCAGGACCAGTGGCAGCTCCACAGGCACGTTTCTGGTGGCAGGGAGGAGGCAGACAATTTCCACTGTGGGGCTCTACATAGGGCTGAATCCTGTGACCCGGTGCCATAGGGAAGAAAGTCATTACTAATCCCTACCATATAGCGGCTCCGCCTGCCCAGCAGGATGAATGGCGCCATCTCAGCCCCATTATGTTGACTCTGAATCAGCAAGGAACGCCTAGGAGCTGGGAGGAGAGGGCTCCTCCCTGTGTGGGGTACTGCTGCCTGCCCGTGGGACATTCAGGGCCTCCTTTCCTGCCCCCTGGTTTTGGAGGAGGTTATGAAGTACTCAGTGGTTGCTTAGGCCCACAGGCTARCCCAGACCCTAGAGCAGGACGGGCAGGGCAGAGACCCTGCCAGGATGTGTGCCAGGCTCACCAGCCCCAGGAGCATGGGGCGAGCACGGGAGCCGCACACCCTCCCCCCTGAGGCCAACCAGTTCTTCTGGCAGGTAGAGGTAGGGGTGGATCTTGGAGCCATTTCCAGGGAACAGGCTGGCGCTGGGAAAAGCAGAGAGCAGCTGCAGCTGCCTCTTTGCCCCCACATTCACACAAGGCTGGGAGTCCAGCATTTAGAAAAGGGTCCCAGTGAGAACTTGCCCATCTATCCCTGCGCTTCTTCCGAAAACAAAGGGCGACAGCTTTTCAGACTATACCATTTAAGGAGTTCCCCAGCTCAGTGAACCTCAGCTGACCTCAGGGTATACCGAGTTTCCAGCTCAGCAGAGCAGCGTTTCAGTTGAAAGCACACAGCCCAAAACTTCCCTCCTTTCATCTGGGGGAAGGGGGGGCTGCTAGAGGATGGGCAGCTAATGACAGCACGAARCAAAAAAAGGTGATGTCGGTTACTGACTCTCGGATATAGCCAGATCCCTTCCTAGGAAGGATGTTGCAGTCCAACAGGATCAGCTTGAATGAGAAGCAGCTTCAGCAGCTTTTGGCAGGYGCTGGGTCAAAGGGGGATGGGAGGGCGCCAGGCCCACAGCACCACTGTGTGCTSCGTGTTGGGGCGCAGGAGCCGCGTCCCAGCGGTGCAATATTTACAAAGGTGAAAAACATTAATAACACGCGCTGTGCTCCTCCTGTTGTTTCAACAAGATCAAGGTGTGTGCAGGAGAGCCAATGTGTGTATATACATGCGTGCACACATGCACTCGCCGAGGCTGGCGCGGGATATCGCTCGGCGCAGGATTATTCCAGCCAGGCTGCAGTCAATACTGACAAATACAGTATACGTCCYGTCTTGCCCACAGCAGTGAGGGAGCTGCGGCAGGCTCAGTGCTTTCCTCCCTCTTGTGAAAGACCTGGGGTGTTTTCAGCAGTGTGGGGAGCTCGGGTCCCGATCGCCTCAGGTCCCAACAGTGCCCGGTCTTGCTGCTGCACCAAGAGAATTGGAGGGGAGCGACTCCCAGCCCGGCACCTTCCTCACCGCCAATTCACCCCTCCGTGGTCTGCCCTCTTGTTGGAACTCCTGTCTGCAGGAGACAGGCATTCAGTGTAAGAAGAATGAAAAAAAAAAAAAAGAAGAAAAAAAAATAGCATGTGAGATCATATAATTAAAGATGGTATCAGAATGTCTAATTAGGATGACTGAGAGAACTTGGCTGGGAGACGCAGCCAAGAGCTGAGTTAGTGTGTTTGCCAGTCCAAAGCTCCTTAACAGTAATTAATCCTTAAATGTCCAATTGTTCAGAGTTCAAGGAAACACCTCCTACTACTGTACTTTGTGTTCCTGTTAAGCAAGGAGACACAGCAGGGCGTGTGCCCTTATTCTGTAAGAGCGACACGCCTAGGGGTGTTGTTAGGAACTAGACCGAAGGTTGAGTATAATTATTAACTACCTAAGAGTTCCCAGCATTGCACAATTACCCAGGCCGCCTTGCAGCTGTGCACTCGCCCTGTTTGGGTTTTTTTTTTCTTTCTTTTTAAAATAGAAATGCTGAGCTTTAGCAGTGATAYGTACAAAATCATACTGAAATGTCATCTTCTCCCCTTCCAGTGTCCATTGTGCCACTGAGTTGGGATGCAGTAGCGAAGGGGGATGAGGGAGCGCACATACCTATATACATACTATATGRCAGTCTGTGCCCTTCACTGAAACTCAATAGGCTTATTTACATCATTTGCAAATTTGACCCACAGATTTTCCCTTTGTTTTGATGCTGTCAATGACTCTTGCATTAACATAAAAGCCTTGGCTATTTACTCCGGGGGTTTTCATTCTGTTTGCATTTTTGAGGTGAGTTGTGTTGGTTTTTTTTTTTTTTTTCCTTTGCTAATATTAAGCGAGGGGAAAACCTGGAGGAAAGAAATGTAGGTTTGACATGGTAAGTGAACCGATCTGTTTGTCCTGCTACAGGTCTTCTGCCATTGTGGGACCCTGATCCAGGCGGTCACCGGGATGGTTGGGAAAGGGTGCCCAGGTGTGAGCAGCTGGCACTGGCCATGGCAGGCAGGTGGCTTTGAGAAGCACAGGCACAGCGGCTCAGCACCTTCAGGAAAACCCAACTCAGCAGCGGCATCACAGCTCGCCGGCAGACAGGAGAGGGGGGATGTGTCATTTCCTCAGGTGCATCATCGTCTTTTAAGTCGTGTTTCTGTGTTTTTATCCTCTCCCATCTTTTTTTTTTTTTTTTTTTTTACCCTTTCTGGTGGGCGTGGTGCGGGCCCAGCTGGGAGCCGGCCGGCCAAAGTCGCTTCTGCAGGGGATCATTAACTCGGGCGTCAGCCAAGGCCGTTTAGTGTTTATAAAACGCAGACAATTAAACACAGTCGCAGCCCTGCAATGCTATAATTGGAAAGCAGACTGGGACGATGTCCACCAGGAGGGACCGGCTGCCCGGCACCGGGGTGGGATGGGATGGGATGGGATGGGCTGTGCCAGCCCGGCCGGGCTCGGACAGGGCCGCTCCGTGCAAACGCCCAGCCGGGAGGGTCCCGGCCCTGCCGAGCCTGCACGCTCTGGGTGTGGAAACAAAGTCTTGGGAGAGAAACAGAGCAAAAAAGAAGGGTCTTGCCCGAGGCCAACCACAGCCAGGAGCTGGCTGGGTGCCTGGCCGGGTCCCTGGTTGCAGGCTGTGCTGTGTCCCTGTGGGTCCATGGCAGGATAATAGCATTGCTCCTACAGGCGTACATCAAGGCCCTTCCCCTGCCAGGCCACCCTGTGGGGAGGGTGAAGGGACTGGTCTTGTGCTGTGGTTGCCCCTCAAAATTTGGAAACAGCCATTAACTGAGCCCGGGGCTCCAGGCTGGCTTTGGGGTCTCCCACAGTCAGTGGGGACTGGGGTGTTTGGGGCTGTTCCCAGATTATACAGATTATACATGGTTGCTCCTGCAACTCAGCCTCCACCTTTAGCCCTCTGCTGCTGCAGCACTAAACACCACTGATGGCTGTTCCCCACCAGCGGGGAATGGCCACTGGGAGCTGCATCAGGCAGMTGTGGAACTCACTCTTCAAGTCTTCCGTAAAGTCTGGTGAGTGAGGAAGATGCTGAGCACTGGATTGGGATYGCCATAGCCCCGCTCCAAGCTCTGCAACTGACTCACTGTTTCACCATGAGCACATCACTTCACCTTTTTGTGACTCAGAATTTTCATCTATCAATTAGGGATTTATGAGGTTTAATTAAGGTCTGCGAAGCCCTTTGAGATCCTCGCTTGAAAGATGCTGTGCAGGCATAAAGTGCTGTACGCAATGAAGAAAACAAGAGAAATTAAATGCTCCAGACGAGAGAGAAGAGAGGGCAGGTTTCCCACTGCTTGGTCTCCCAATTACATGCTCCTTGTTAAGATGGCAACCTCACTTTAACCCGTGGACAAACGAACTTGTTCACCCCTTCTTGCAGCAGACAGGCGATGACGTGCAGCAGTGTCTTACTCATTGGTTAGCCTTCAGTCATCTTTCCAGAAGTATGAGCAAACGGGGAAGGGGGAAGGGAGCAAGGGCGGGTGAGGAGTACGAATTCCAGAGAAAAGGGAAGTATCCGAAAGCAAGCTAGGATGTGCAAGGGCCTTTATCACTGCTGCTGAGATCTAGCTCTGCATGGTAACAAACAGGAATAGATTTCATCTGTCCCTAGAGGTACGTGCCCTGGAGCAGGGAAGAGCTGATGAATTACAGCAGAGAGGAAGCAAGAGAGTCTTCTTATGCAAGGCATCTCTTTCAGTGTCAGAGAGGAGGTAGATTCAAAGAGTTTGAGGAAAGTGTTTGAGCTTAGATAAATAAAAAGTTGTTTTAACTATGTTTTTTAAGGTAAAGACCTTGCTTGCCGAAGTAATGGAACACATAATCTGAAGCTTGTGCTTAAATGTAGGCATAAGCTTAAGGCCTTTGCTGAATGGGGACATGCCCAAATTTGTTTAGGTGCTTGGTGGAAACCAGGTCTAAGGGGTGGGGATCCGACAGCARCTGTTATATTTGCAGGACCTTGAAGGTGCCCAGGAGCCGCAGAAAGCAGTAATATGTGAACAGCTTTGCTGTACTATTCAGAGGCACAGGCTGACCTGAGGGARTAATGGGCAAAAAGGAAGCTCCATCGCCAATCTTTGTTTTCTCCTTTGCTTGCTGTACAAACAACCCTGTGGAAGCTGGCTCCAGTAGGTGTGGTCTGTGTATGCTCTCCTGGGTGTGCCTCTTTGTTGTGTTAAAAGGACCATTCCTCACCTGAAAGCAAGTTTCCAGGTTGTCACTGACAGTCACATCAAAACTCGTGATCCCTCCCATCCCCCACCTGCATGCCTTCCCTCTTACGTAAGAAAAACAGAGATGCCTGTTGAGATGAAACCCAAACCAGTCCCAGGTTTGGTGTCTGCCTCTGCTCCACACTGATCTGGGACCCCTCAGCCTATCTTTCTTAGCTGCCAGGGAAAACAGATGCGTGGGAATTGCTGCTGGCTAGAACAGCCTCCTGCTATCAGAGCAGCCTCTTCTGTTTCTCTCCCAGGAGAACCTCCCCTAGTCCATCCAGTGTTCCCTGGGGTTTCTTAAGCTTCCTGTTGGGCTGCCTGGTCTGCTCTGCCTCCGTCTTTCTGAAACTGGTAGTGCCCCAAATTTGGCACAAAGCTTAGCATTAATGAGCAGTGTTTTGGAAGAAAGCAGAATAATGACCTTCTGTGACATACATATGACACTCCATTAACACATCCCAAAAGAAATATTTTTGTTGCAACTGCAGCATACTGTCGATTCATTATACGATCCACTCTAATTCCTCCAGATCCTTTTGTTGTAGTATTGTTGCTTATCCAATTATTCCAGGTCATCCATTTGTGCACTTATTTTCTCCTTCCCGATCATAGTACTTCGCTGTGTTTTTATTGAATTTTGTCCAGTTGATTCTGAGCAGCTTTTGCAATTTATTGAGATCACTTGAAATAATAATGAGCAGATTAATTGTTCAGAAAATCCTATGGACAGGCCCATACCTGCACCCATAGCTGGTTCCAGAGCCCAGCCTTTCCATCTTAAAAACAAAGCCTTTAGCACTTGATGGCATTCTTGCAATATTCCTCTGAAATGTCAGGATGAAGCCTGGCAGAGCTGTGAGTTTTGRAAGGCTCTTTCAGTGGAAATATGGGATAAGAGCATCTGTTCAGCTGGCAGTGGCTTTTGGTCCCCGATCRTCTAGCATTGGTTTGAATCACTGTTATTTTCTGTATTTTTACTGTTCTTCAAGGACTGCAGTCACTGAAAGTACACAAGCATGAAGCTGGCTCTAAGGGAGGAGCTGGAGCTACTGTTGTGCCATGGTACACCTGGAGAACCGCAGGTCACATCAAAAATCTCCTGGCCTGGACTTTTCCTGCTAAGGACTTGGAGGTACAGCTCCACGGCCATTACATTTTTTTCCCACTCTCAGCCGAAGTGTTAGGATWCTCGTCTTGTTCTGGAGTGAAAACGTAGGAATTTGGTGTCCTCTGGTGGCAACCGCGAGAGCTACAGCTGGCTAAGGCGGGCGTGCCCCTCCACACGCCGTTTGTCACTCCGGCCAGCTGGCCATGTGCTCCAGCCACAGCACTGATACTCCTTTCCGCCCTGCACTGTAAATATTTCTAGTCCACTCTCGCTTCCCTAGTTTCTGTATGCTCACCTCTCCTCTTTATTTTATGCCCGTTTACCTGCTTCCCTTTCTGGAGTGCTGAGCTGTGTGTGACTTTGGAGCTAAGATTGGCTTGATGGTGTTTGCGTGTTGTTCTTCTGTGATTTCTTTGCCTCACAAAGGAAATTTAGTTTCTGTAAGCACCTCTTCACAGCTATTGAAGGCTTCAGCCGTTGCATGGTCCCTTAGTAAAATAAGCGTGTCTGTGTCCAAAATAAGCATATCTGGTTGTCCTTTCCACCTACCTCTTTAAGCACCGAACCTGTTACCCTCAGGCTTGCCTCCATGCAGTTCCATTCATCARGTGAAAGAACTGGTGACCAAGAAGACACAGAGTACCTGGACAGCCCATGTTTGGTTCTTTAAGCCACGAAAAAGGGTGGGAGCAGATCAGAGCACTACATAGATGGCGAACACTATGATGGGAGAGCCTGCATGCCACAATTTGTGTTGTGTGAAGTATTGGAAGGAAGCATGCCAAGCCATACACTYCYGCCTCCAGGARCTTCTGCTGGTAATAGAWGAAAACTGAGCAACCTCAAGGGCTGTGGAGTGTAAGAGTTTGGTGCAAATACAGCCAGAAAAGTTAAGTACTCTCATCCCTTATGAGGAAAAACAGCCTTACCCTCTCTCCCCATCTCAATCAMTATGCTACCACTTGATTTTCTCCTCTTTTTCAAGAGCAGCACAAGTATTAATGATACAAAAGGAATATAGCACATCTGGGGCTGGTTCACTGATGTCCAAGGAGTATGTTTTCTGACATGTTAAGATAGGCTGAGAAACAAACTTCTGTGAGGGAGTCRGGTAAAGACAGATTTTTTGGGGTGTGCATCGATGGACTAGCAAGTCTGGGACACTGTGGCACCTAGACAGGCTGACCCCACAGAGTCTGTAT
Source organism: Malurus melanocephalus (assembly GCF_030028575.1). Lineage (NCBI taxonomy): Eukaryota > Metazoa > Chordata > Aves > Passeriformes > Maluridae > Malurus > Malurus melanocephalus. The sequence continues at coordinate 6,775,243 of NW_026623237.1, forward strand.
ATTGCACCTCCATGTGGGAAGAGCTTCAGAGAGCACAGGAGAGTCAGGAGCTTCCCACACTGGCTGCTGCAATTACAGCGCAGGCTGAAAACAGAGCCCCTTTGTGGCGTGAATACAAACAGCCAAAGGCTGGCACTGCTTTGGGAATGTTATAGCTTAATGGAAAAGAATGGGAGAAAGGGAATACTCATGTTTTTATTTTACAGTAGAACCACAGTGCTTTGAGATTTGTTCTTCAGTTCACAGTGGTGTTTATTTAGGTGCCTGATTTCCATGCAAATCTTTGAGAATTCGGTACTTCGCATGTAAGCATCAATGAACTCACCCCAAAACATGGGAAGAGAGCACATATTTTTTGGTGCCTGCCATCACATGCCATCACTGTCTATCAGAGGCAGGCAGACTGCTTCCCTTTACTATCTGCCTTCCTGCCAGCACTGCTTTCTCAAGGCTGCGGTAGCGCTGGTAAACTCTCTCAAGTCTGTGGCTGTAAACAGGGCTCCCCAGAAATGAACTTTATCTCCTGATCTGATAACCAAGGGCCAACTGAGGAGGCCACAGGAAGTATCTGGTCCCCAGCTTCTTGCTGCTTACAGACTCAAACTAATCCTGACACTACAGAAAAGTCAGTAAAAAGAATCTTCTGTAGGGGATTTTAAAATCTTGGCTTCTGCTCTTCTCAGGCTTTTCAGAGTCCTCAGCAGCCTTGCAGCTGTCATCAGGCTTCAGGGGCTCCTGCCCCCAAGGAACAGGGAGGATTTMAGCCCATGGCATGATCTGTAGCTTGAGTGTATCAAAAGCCCAGAAGCTGCTAGAGCAGGCAGTGAGGARCAGTTCCAGCTTTTGCTGYAAAGGGCACACYRTATTTTTGTGACAGRCAATGCAGAATGGGGGGATCAGTGGCAGATATACAAATTGCAAAGGCAGGCTGGGCACCCCCAGCCTCTCAGCAGCACTGAGCAGTCAGTGGAGATGGACTTTATGCTGTACTTTGGTGCCTGCCACAGATGAGTGGCTAAAGGGCTTGTGCCCTCAGAAAGCAATTAAACAGTCTGTGTGGGTGGTTGTGCCCTCCTTCGGGCAAAACGAAGAAATTTTGAGTGTCATTCACTTATTAACGTAGGATCAGAGTTTTCATTGTGATACTGCTGCCTTCAGCTACTGGTAGGTGCTTGCTAGCTCACCCAAAACATGGGTATCATTGAGATGGTGACCTTGCTTATTGGGTACTAATTGCCACAGCTTAAGCCTCTATAGCACCCATGCAGATCCTAAATAAAAAAATTAGAAGTCCAATCATGTGCTGTGCATAGGAAAATTTAAGGAAGTGTACTTGAGGCCTTGTGTTTGCATTTGTTTTTACCAAGGTTTCTTTTTAAAAGCCATTTTAGAAACAATTTATATCCTCCTTGCCTGCAACTGCAAAATCCTGGGTTTTTAAAAGGATTTTCCTAAATATCACAAAGCCTTTTCCCCACTTTCAGTAATCTGACCGTATGCAGACCAATGCTTTCCCGTTCCACGTTTACGTTTGTGTTCTTTTCCTTGGAGGATTTGCACTCTCTCCAGCAGGTGGTAGCAGCCTCCTTCAAGCTGTGCAGCTCTCCGGCCTGCTGCTGCAGAATTGCTGCCTGGTGATTCATGTCCCTGGCTGCCCTTGGCCTCACTTGATCTCCTTACCCTCAACTGCATATCTGAACTCCCCCGTGGAGAAAGATCTTCTGTTTAGGTCTAGATGTGCACTAAATTTACCAGCAGCGTGAATCACAGCAAGGTGAGGCAGCGGCACATCACAGGGACACATAAAATGCTTCGCTGTTATGTATGATTTACTGCTARAGTTTTCATAGCACTGTCATGTTCTACCCATCACAAGATGAGTGCCTCATAGATGGAACAATTCAGGGATATGCTTCCTAAATACAAAATTCAAGATCTAATGTCTCGTCTAGGCAGCAGGATTAGCTGAAGCAGTGACAGGTTACAGACAGGCTCTGTCTTCAAATGAAATGGAAACTCAGTCTGCTTTGTATTTCCACAAGAAGTCCTCTGCTATGGCAGTGTAATGAGTGGATGTAATTACATTATCCACTGATATATGGCCTTTGATTTTTAGCAGTTCAGTGAGTTACTTCCCTAACTTACTCAGTACAAAGTTGTGCTTATGGTGACAAACATCTGGGGTTTAATTATGAATGGTTGAATGCTATGGAATTTATTGTCCATTTGTTTTTTTTTTTTTTTTTTTTTTTTT
>NW_026623237.1:6777631-6800720 GCF_030028575.1 Malurus melanocephalus
AAAACTTAAGAGACAAGCTAAAAAAAATCCCATGGCTTTCCCAACTGTAGCTCCCACACCAGGTATGAAAGGTGAAGCTTTAGGTATATTATAAGTCAACTAAAAATGTAGCAATGAACCAAAGAGTTTGGCTAATATGCTTTAGCACCTGTGTTTGAGTATCTGTTTGGGTGTTGCTTACTTTAAAACTGTAACTGGGACTTGGCTTTTGTTTTTGTGGTGTTTTGCRCTGTTGGGTGTAGACCTGTGAAACAGGTCCTTTGCTCAGGAACATGTCAAGGCACAAAACTTCTGCTCTTCACCACCAACTCYCCTGCAAAGCTGTTCCATGCCAGTGGTGTTATGAGCCCTCTCCACCCTGGGCAAGTGACAATAAGMCTCACACCATTCAGGCAGGGTTCACTACCAGGTCCTGTAGTCTCACCTGAGCAGCAGCAGGCACTTTAGAGAAGACTCTGTTGAACATTAGGTAATCAGCTACATGGCTGAAGTTCCCTACTGTGTTCCTAAATTCCATCAGCTGAGGGTTGATTTACAATCTGGAATTCTCCTTGTCTTCTGTAGCTGCATCTAGCTTTSCCATTGCAGTAATGTAAAAGCTTTAATTTGTTTCTGACACCTTCTACATCTAACAGAAAATGAATTCTCTCTTCTCCCTTTTGCAAACTTTTGATCTTTGCTGCCACTTGTTATTTGCTATTCAATGTAGGAGCTATTTTGATGCTTCAGTGGTGGGAAGGAGTGTTTACRAGAGATTTACAAGCCTTGAAGTTTATGCTGTTTTGCTTCTGGAGCATGTCAGTGTTTAAAGGCTAAATTTGCTCTTGGATTTGTGGTTTATGGCAAATGAATAAATTAATGCTGCCTTCCTTTTCATGTTTTGTGTGGTATATGATGAAGAAGAGACTTTCTGGGATTTTAAACACTTCCAGCTCTTTRAGAAATCTGTTTCTCAGACTTGCCAATAGTGAGAACTTCCCCTTGAGGAGTGAAGYAGCCACAAACCCTTGTCTATAATGACGAAACCCACCAAAGGTAACTCCCATCCATGCTGAGATTGAGAGGTGATAATGGCCCTGAGCAGCCTCACTTGAACCTCTCTCATTCTGACCAAGTGCCTGGGCGTTCCACTGCGGCTCAGCCCAGGCAAGGCTTGCTGGTGTGGTGCTGCACCCTGACATTGAGCAGGCTTCTAATTTTTCATTACCGTACCGGTCAAAGGAATTTGGGTGTGAAACGGTGTTTCAGGTTGTGGGACYCTCAAGTAGAATGAGCTCGTGCCTTTCAGGCTTGAACATGCAGCTATGTCTGAGGTGAGAAGCCCCTTGTGTTGRAATGTTTTTGCTGGGTTGAGGTTGAAGATTCAGGGGGTGGAGGAATGCTTTCCCTTGTCTATGCACATTCCTCCTTGCATGTTGCTCTGAACAGTAGCTGTTCATGTTCAGAATTAATATAGCATTCCTGGTTTTTGAAAAGTGAAATGAGCAGAAGATCTACCCCTGGCATGTTCTTTCAAAGAATGTAAAGTTTCAGCCATGAAAAAAAAGAAAGCCAAAATAAATAAAAAAAAGCCCTTTGAAGGATGAGGGTTTGTTGGGTTGTGTTAATGGCTTGTTGAAGCATTTAAAGCTATTTACTTAAGCAGACTCCCATTATTCATGTAGGAGCTGTTTCTGGGGTGTCAGTGGGCTCGGAAGAGGCTAAAGTTCACTCTGTTGTTTTGTGTGAGGACAGCAAGCCGCTCTTCAGAGGTTTGACCCTGACACTGTAATTGAGGCATAGTTGTAGTCTCACTGGAGAGTGTTGTATCACAGTCTAGCTGGCATTTCTGCATGCTCTTTGATTCTGCAGAAGTGACCATGCTACTGTAATAGTGTCATAGAAAGGGGTTTGAAGACCTGTGCAGTGTTAGGGCAGGTTCACTGACCCTGCTTGTCTGACACTGCTGTCTTGGCAAATACTGGTGAGGCATCACCCAGTGAAAGAAAATCTGCCAGAAGAGGAACTAGTGGAAGAAAAACAGGCACARCATGAGTGTGGTTGAAGGCAAGGAAGGAGCACAGGTAGGGAAGGAGACGAAAGGAAGAGCAAAACCTTCCTCTTTGGGTGGGTGTGGGCTGCTATATAGGGTTCAGTTGTCCTTCTTCCCTCAGGAGCAGAGGCTCCTTCCCTTCCAGGCAGAGGCATGCTAATGCCAAACTAATGTGTTATGTATTGCCTGGAAGAGCCTTGACCCTGCTGGAAGCTGACTCATGTGATCTTGGTCCTTGGATTTGCTGAGAACTCCCCTGAAAAATGGCCAGCTCTCACTGAACAAGAGAGAGAAGCTGTGCCCCTTCTTTGACCCTTGGATGGGCAATGAAAYGAGATATCATCTCCACTTTGCTTTCCAAAGGTAGAAGCTAATAAGTTTTATGGCTGCTGAGTTATCAACTTGAAAGATATAAAGGAGAAAAAGGAAGGAAATTTCTTTCTTCACAGCCTTAACACCTAACAGGCAGCACTCCAGGATTATCAATTCATAGAAGTGGTTACCATGAAGCTATTGTTAGGTGTGCTGTTCCTCTGGTTGCTCTTCTCAGAAGGTAAGTTTTGAAAGGCCCTTTGAAAATTTGCATTGCACAGTATTTGGAAGCCTCTGTTTCTGGTTGTTGCAAGGTGGGTGTACAGCAGGAGTTTTAGAAGCAGGATGAAGAAAATCTGTGAGTAAAACTGTAATCTTAAATGCAGTTTGGGTTATGTTTGATCATTTTTTTTTCATAAAGATGTATGCACTGAGTTGCACTATTCTGGGGATAGATGGTGTCTTAGGCACTAAAGCTTTCTGGTGAGAAAAAACATCACCAAATAATCAGAGATGTCTAGCAGTGACACCTGTGTCAAAATGGTGCAGAAATTCAGGCAAGGGACAAAGATTTTCTCTGAATACATAACTATGATAATCTTCACTGATAGAAGATTATGTGAATGGTTAGGCAGCATCCTGACGTTCAAGRCATTGTTCAGATTTCTGTAATATTCAGGGTAGGTGGGAGCCTTTRTTCCCCATACTGGGTCTCTGAGGTCTACATTTGGTGCCAATGACAGTTTTTTAGGTGCTCAAGACTGAAAATGCTGTGTATGTTTTAGTTTTATTGCTCTGTGCTTCAGTTCTCTGCCTGTAAGAAAATAACAATAACCAGTAATAGTGCTTTCCCTTTGCAGTAGTGCGTGATGATCAGTATCTCCAGAGGGTTATAAAGTGCTCTGATAAATAATTAACTGTTACGAGGTTTTGGTTCCTAAAGTAATCAGAAGAAATTATCACGTCTCAGCCTTTTACTGTAGGGAGAAATATGCAGGGTGGCTGCAGTTCCTCTGAAAACTTCACTCAGGAAAAAAAAAAGGTTGATTGATAGCAGCTTATAAGAATTGTTTTTTGAAACAGATTAATTGTAAGAGCAAGGGAGGAAGGAGTTAGAATGTTTCTCCCAAATTTTAGGAAAGTTATCTKAATAATACTTCCTTTTTATGTCAAGAAAATTGAAAATACAAGTTAGAATTATTCAAGGGTAGAGTAAGGGAGTAACTAAAATATTGGGAGTAGCAGGASTTTGATAAGTCATCCTATGGAAAGTGTAAATCCAAAACAAACTAAGAAAACTGAAGAGGTTAAAATTTAATCAGCCAAGCCAAAAATTAATCCAAAGAGAAAMAATGAATCACTGTTGAAGGAATGAAAACCAAAAAATCCTTTCTCAAATTCTTCGGAAACATGGAGTCTGTAGGACTGACTGATGTATAAAAGAAGGTTGAAGCCTCACAAATTCTTTTTTTCTTTGGTGTCCTTGCATAACAGCTTAATMAAGACCTTGCACTGTGAGCGTTTCAGCACAGGGGACAAGAGGAATAGCGGTCAAATCCTTGAGCAAACTGATGACAAACAGTAAAAGAACTGCCAGGATTAGATGATACCCACCCAAGGGAGTGAGCCAAGCAGAAATACAACCATGCCCATTTTATTAACTGTGATGCTCATATTGATCTCTGTTGGGATGTGGGCTCTGTGCATGTTTAGAATTGATCTGGATAAGGGTGGAYTCTAACTTGCTGMTGCAAAACTATTCAGGATGTTCAGAATGAAAACTTAGTCCAAGTTTTCCTGTTAYATATTACTCTTATCTGTGTATCTGGTGTGGTGAAATAGGTGCTGCTTGACTCCAGAACACAACCGTCTGAAGGCATCAATGATAGTGATAGTCAGAGAAACAAATTATTTCAGGAGTTAGGGGGAGAACAACATAAAAGCCACATTGCTGCTGCTGTGTGCAGGGCCATGATTCACCTGATCTTGACAGTGGTCTGGATTTTTCTTCTCAAAATARATGTGGCAAAACCTAGGAGGAGAATAAAGGGGGAGAGTGGTCAGACTTGTGAATAAACTTCAACATGAGATCAAAGAAATGGACTATTCAGTCTGGAAAAAGAAGTGATAGGTATATGATAAAGACATACAGGCACATGCAAAATGGCAAACTCTGCAGAAACAAGGGAATGACTACTCGTTACAAAACAACAAGGAAACAGATCAGGTTATTAACAAATGAGAAGTCCTTTTTTTTAACATGTAATTAAATGATGAAGCACCCGTTGCCACAAGACTTGGAGGAAGCCAAAAGTGTGAAAGTGTTAGAAAAACAAATAGGCAAATCCATGGAAAAAAGATCTCAAGGAATTCTTTAACATTAAGTAATTGCTTGCTCAGGGAGCATAGTAGTATGGATGATTGGAAGGATAGAAAATGAAAGTATAACTGTATTTTCCTTATTCTTTGCCTAAACATCTGCATTTGGATACTGTCAGAGGCAAAATTCCAGACTGGATAGACTTTCAGTCTGACACACTAAAACTGTTCCCCCAACTCCCTGAATCCTGGAAATTGGAAATGGAATCTCTTTCTCTGTCAGTGTAACCTAAGGAACTCAAATGTAGTTGAAATTAGGGTTAAAATTCTCACATATTGAGTTTCTGCAGTAGATTTGTGTGGTGCACRTAAGTCCCTCATGGCTTTTGRCTCCAGTATCCCAAASAGTGTTTGTGTGTTGRCTATTGYCTTGAGTAAGGCATCATCAAAAACACAGACTGAACAGGCAGAAATTTTAAAGAAGATGTCACATAACAGCCAGGTGGCCACTGTCTCAACCTTTTACAAAGTACTGTAAAAATAAAACAGTTTTTCAAATAGCTCATGGCTGAAACCCAAGTAGGGGAAAAACCCACAAATGGAAGTTGCTGACATTTATTGAATATGGTCACATGTGGCACAGGTGACAGGCTGAGATGGTCGTGGGTAGCAGTGGTGGCTTTGTGTCACCTCACTGACCTGTATACACAGGTAGCCATGTCCCCAGAGGCTGCCCGGTGCCCTCTGCTTGTACCAGGCACATCACCTTGCAGCGTGAGCACTGCTGGCTGCCCTACACCCAAGGATGTCTCACCTGCTGGGCTGAGCAGGCTCTGCTCTTATTCTGTCATTGACAGGGAAGGAAAGGAGTACAAGCCAGAAGTACTCAGCAGGGCTCAATATTCCAAAAATAGTTCCTGCATGTTAAAGGACAGTTATCCTAATTCTGCATAAGACTKTTGGATGCTGATGGCTTCAGTGTGGCAAGCAAGAACAGCTCACATAGGCTTTGTGGCTAGCTTTGTGGAAATTTTAGAATAAACTGAAATCTGTGTGTGTGTAAATGGAAGTTTATACTCAAGAAAAGAGAATAATGTTTACTGAAACAGCCAGAGGCCCGAMTCCTGGCTCCACAGGCTCTTTTGCCTGCCAACACTCTAGGAGAAGAAATTGCAGCTGTTTCTGTGTCACTATGGCAAACTCACAACAGTGTCATGCTGCTCCCTGACTCTGGAAGATGTAGATTAATGCCCCTTTYTAAGGAGTTTCTCCTTGTGCATGTTCAAATTAATCTCAGTTTGGACTGATTAAGACTACAGCAGTATCTGAAAGGTGCTGAAGAGGAAAACAGGTAGAGAAGGCCCGTGGAGGATGGGGTTTTTTGGGGGGACCTACAAGCAGTTAATCACCTGTTCCTATAAATACATTGCATTACCCTAATTTCAACAGCTCTCACCTGCTTATAATAAAAAAAAAAAAGCTCATTCTAGTATTGCAAAACCAAAGAAAGTACATTTGGTTGTTGGGATGAGCCTACTTGCTTTGGAAAGTAGGGCAGATGAGAAAGGTATCTCCTCTCAGGATTCTGTGCTTTTAGGTATATTAAGTCTTATGAAGCTTTTTTTCCTAAGGTAAAAAAACTTAGCATAACTCTTTCTTTAATGTTTTTAAGGTAATGCAGATCATCTGGAAGAATTTGGGGGACTAGAGGTAAAGTATGAATACAGCTTCCTTTTTTTTTTCCTGCTTTCAATACCTGTTATTGCCTATCAGGCTGTTGCCTCTTYGGAGGCAGGCAGAAGAAAGATACAGCTTGTTGCTCTAAACTGCTTCTGCAAAGAAGAAATGCAAAGCGAATGAGTCGGCAATGTGAGAGCGCAGCTGCAAGATTACAGAACATAATCAGGAAATGAGGTTTTCTCCRAGCAATGTTTGTTATTAGGTTGCATATCCTGTACGTAGGTCGTTTGTGGTTAGCACTTGTTCCTAGATGCTCTGTTGCTCTTTTAGAAACACAGGATTAAACTCTCCCTTGCTTTATAAGGGTGTGAAGTGTCTGCACCATTAAAATCCTCCAGCTGCRCTCTGGGGAGTGTGTGTGGGCAGTGGTGGCCCTTGTCACAATACAGATTTCACCTCATGGTACTGATGATGGTCAGCCAGCCACTCATGGTCCTTGTGATAAGGGAAGCCCATGCCAAGTCACCCAGGGCAGGGGTGGGGATTGCCTTTCATGACACTCAATCTTGGGTCATGCCTACTGTAAGGATGTGGGGTGGCATTAAATGAAGTTCCTRCTGGTACTGAACTGTCTCTCACATTGAAGCAATAACATCACTCTCATTCTTGCCTTCTCTGATCACCTGGCCAGGTGTTRCCCATTGTTAAGGGGCCAGAATTGGTTCATTCTGCCTTTCCTGTTGCATATTAGAGATGTAATATTTGTTGTGTCAGTTGGGTGCCCCTCAGCATGTAGAGATGCCTGCAGTAGCTGTGCTTATGACYTCTTCCAGTTTAAGCAGCCATTGTAGCAATGGATGTAAAGCAAAGGATGTGTTCAGCACATTTCATTGCTCAGGCCCAATTTCTGTGGCAATCAGTAAGAAAATCAAGCAGAAAGTGTGAAGTTTTGGAAKAGTTAATTGAAAATGCAGCTGTCCWGATCTYTGTTCCCATTTATAACAGAGGTGTCATTGTTCTTTGTTTACATGAGTAAAATCTTGGTTCTCTGTGAGAACCTCATTCCACAAATTTCCTTGTTAGATCTAAGCAATCAACCACATTTATTTGTTTATGTCAAAGGCTCTAAGAAGCTTGCAGTTTTCATGTGAGCAGGTGATGCTCCCTGAGACCCCTCCATCTTCAGGTTTGTGTTTCATACTGTCTCTGCAGAGACTTTCCCCCAAAAAATTATTTGAGAGTGGGCTGGGCAGAAATCAGCTGTTTGCAGGGATTCATGTTTATGGTATTGACTGAAGTGGAGCTAGGCTCTACAAACTCGTTAGTTTTTTGCTCCACTTAATGATTACTCTTCTACCTTTGTTTCTTCAGCTGATAATTTGGGATCTATTACAGCTGATAATTTGGGATCTATTACTAACACTATTCCCAGAAGTGTTTTTTGATTGTTTCTTGCTTGGTGGTTGAGCATTTCAGTGCCTCTGAATACCTGTCTAAAATTTCTCATCCTTTCTGACTAATTTAAAACTTCCAATCAAAGCGATCGTTATAGACTTCTCACATTTTAGCCAACTTTGTTATGTTTTAATATCCTGATGAATGTAGCTTTCTTTTAGGGTTACTGTTTTGGGGTTTTTTTTTTTTTTTTTGCAACCTTAAGTCTTTTGCTTTTCTGCAGTTCATGCTCTAAGGCCAGCTGACATTAAAGCAGTCACTGCAATAGGAAGTTTGCAAAGAGTAAGTACAAGAGGGAAATGTGCTGAGTGTGACCCATTTCCTCCATTGTGACGATGAAGTCAGCTGATGATGTAGTTTGGAGTCTCGGCTGGGGTGTTCAGGACTTGAATCTTTCCACAAACATCAAAGACTTCTGCTGAAAAAATGACTGGAAATACCTGCTGTTCAGTGTTCCAGTATAACCTGAGTCTAAAATTAGACAACTGACTTCGTGCAGGAGGAAATGTGATCACAGTGCTCTTGCAGAGAACCATGATATTTGATTAGAGTTCATGGATTTTCCTAACAATGAGCATAACAGAGTGAATAACTGGAAGATGCTGGGAAAAGTCTAACTGGAACAAGTACAAATTATTGAGAAATGCAGTAGATTTTCCACTTCATAAAGTGTTTTCTGTAGAGATTGGTTTCCTATGTAAAAGGCAGAAGGTCTAGAATCACAAGATATGATTCTGATATGTAGACCAGTGGGTAAAGTTCTCCTGCCTGTTATAATGTAGTCAGATTTGAATAAACTTCCTTTGTCTCAATAGTAGGAATTGGATATCTGAAATAGATTTGAGGCCCAATTAAAAGCATTTAACCACAATTCTTGAGCTTTGAGAAAGTGTAGAAAGGTCTGTAGAGCAAAAATTGATAGTCATTGGAGTCATGTAAATAATAGTTTTTTTAAGGAATGTTTGCTTTCCTAGAGCAAACATCTCTGTCACCGTCTCCTCTTCAAACTCTCTGAAATCAGTGATGTTCCTCTATCAACGTTAAGGTGCTTTTTTTAACACACCCTTCTGTCTGAGTGACAGACAGACAAATTATCTAAATTACTTCAGGTCATGTCCCTTGTTGAAAAGGAGTAAAAGTAGATCCAGAGAAATTTGGTTTAGAGCACCATTCATTTTATGGAATTTGGTTTCAATTAGTCAATTTTTTTTTAAGCCATATGTTAAAAAATCGTTAGTGAAAGCAGTAAATAAGAAAGGATTACCAGACTATGAAAATACACTCTAATAGGGGAAATGCTGGAAAACAGCTTAAGTCTGGGAGTGATTACAACACAATGGAGAAGAGTAGAAACTCAAACAGGAGTGAAATATGGTGGGGAAACAGCATATGTAGGTCTAGTTTACACTTTGCTCAATATTACTTTYGTTGCTTCTTTGTTCACAGACACCAGGATCTGGTGAGGATTTACTCCAAAGGTAACAATAAATATTTAGRTTATATAAGTACCATTATCCTAATCTCTATGGTATCACAGTGCAGCAGTTAGGCCCAAGCAATACTTTTTTTCTTTCTAGAGAGGARGAAAAGGTCTAGGTAAAATATAAAGGATTTTGAGACACTGTAACTTTCTCTATCCTTCGGCAGCASACATTCTTTGTACTTAGGCAGGATGTAGAACTACCTTAGGGTTGCAATAACCTTGGTTAAGAATCATTGCTGCTTAGGTAGTAAATATTATAATTCACTAGTTAGAGACCAAAAAGCAGGGATTTATCAGAGCAAAGAAAGAGCCCAGGAGTCCAGAWATCCTGTCCTCTGCTTTGCTGATTCCCAGTCCTTCATGGACGAACTTTACCCCATGTTCTTCTTCCATGTGCCCTTAGCAGATCTAAATCAGTGAGTGAATATGACAAAACTTTGTAGCTGCAAGTCTGTGCAGGTCTTTTGAGTCATAGCATTCCGGATGAGGTTTTAGTCCTGCGCAGATAAACTTTAAAAGGCTAAATTATTTTAATGGTTGCATAAACATCTGTGTTCACTTGTGTGTGGGTATTCATGGAGAGGCCCCTGCATCACTTGTAGCTGAGTATAACCAAGCTAAGTATTGCAAGATACAGGGTGTACAAAGACACAAAAATTTGAGATCTGAGACTATGTTCTTACTCAGCAGTAGCTGATGACATGACAGTTTTGGGGAAAGAAAGGCCCCATTCTTACTTGCAGCAGCTGCCATGAATTTACACTCTGAGATGTAGCATAACTAATAAGAAATTGGGGCTGTGCTGTAATATAATTTTTCTTTGAGAAGCRGAATAAAAGGAACTTCCTGTTTTCTCTTCCCTTTCTATAGCACAGGAAAGAACTTCCTTGAACTAAGCATGGAAACTTTAGCAGGTGCGTCTTGCTGTCACATTAAAACTTCAGCAAATTAATTTAACAGCTTGATGGCAGGAACTCCAGGGCTCTGCTGGGCTGCAGAGCAGGTGCAGCACAGGCACACTGCAGGGGTGTAGGGGAAGCCTGAGGGATGGTGTACCYGGGGACATGAGTACAGCCAGCCTGGGTTATCTGTTCTGGCTTTAAAAAGCCCATCTGGGGAGACAAACAGCGGTGAAGAAGGAGGTGTGAGACTGCTGCAAGATTCTTAAATGCSCAGTGGGGCTCTTGGCCTGCTATTYGTATCCACTATACRGTTTCTKCTGGTGTGTGCTTGTGGCCCATGCTGGCCTGGTGAAATCTTGTGTAGGTTTGCCTGTCCTGCACTGCCATGTGCTTAGGATTTGCACYAGGGCTGCCATAGATGCACCACATCAGTGAATTCATCATCTATTGGCTGTTTCTAAAGGCAGCCTTTACTTGCTTAAAGGCCATTACAAGTAAAACCTACATGTCCCCTGAAATGCTAAGTAATGTATAGCTCCAGGGTCCTGCCCTCCAGATCATCTTCCTGGTGTCTTAACTCCTTGGTGTCACATCCATGTCCTTGTGAAAGGGGTTTAAAACATGGCAACTCATTGGTGTTTCTTGAGTCTCTCTGGGTGGCCCTTCCCAGTAGCTTAATTTCTACAGCTGTATTTAAGTCCACCTACACTACTTGTAGCTGACACGAGACATGGGGATGGAGATTTCTGACCCATGTCTGGGGGCAAATTCAGACATCAGGCCTTCACTTCAGAAGGTGAGGAACAAAACCAAGAACAGCTGCAGAGGGACTTGGGCATACCTCTCATGCTTGCCAAGAAATCCTCAGACTTTACACGTTCTGGCTGTTTTAGTTCTGTTGTGTTTAATGAATCAGCAGAGTAGCAGTCTGTTGGATGCAGAAATCACCTAACCTGTGTGTGTCATTCAGCTTTCATCAGCACCTTCAACCCCTCGGTTCTACATCTGTCCCCTGCCCCTGGCACAGCGGGAGTGACACCAGRCAGTCAAGCCAGGTAAGTCTGAGGGGCTTTTGGCTGGGCAGCTGATGTACAGCTGGCAAGGGGAAGGTGGAAATCTGATTCTGGGGCACTTTACTGGGCACCAGAATATGCTCAGTATTGGCAGAAACTGTACTGGCATTCTAGGGACAGACCCTAACAATTGTGGCTCTATTGCCATCTCTCAGAGTCAGGAAAAATAAAGCCCACCTTTGGGGTCTGGATCACCTGACTCAACATTAGTTCTCTTTATAGCTGCAAATCAAATTTTTGGCTCAACCAAATAGAGGTTGAGGTGTGCCTACCAAGCTGTGCCTGCTGTTTTCATCTAAGTGCACATATCTGGAGGTGAGATAGCTGGATATGAACTAATCACACAAAGCTCTCTGAGAAGCACAGTCAATTGTCTAATACTAACACATTTAGGACAGAAATGATGAATCCAATCCAAATCTTCTAATGCTGTTTTATTCAATGGTGAAAATCAGCCAAAGCTTTCTCCTTACTGATGCCCTCATAATTTCTCTATTCCTTTCTGCTTTTCAGAGATCTCCTGCATCAAGCTGAAGAAATAGTGAAGCTCATGGAAGAGGAACAGGTTTGTTTAAAGCACAGGACACTTCAGAAAGCATGGTGTTAAAGCAGAAAAAGGCAGAAAAGTGATTTAATACTTTAAACAGCACTCAAAATTCAAAACAGAAAACTCCATTTCTCAAAGTTAACRGACATCAGTCCTTTTTTGTAAATAAGAATCAACTCTGTGCCTTTCAAGTGCAGAGTTTTGTTCTAGAACGTATGCCATCTTTTTTACTTTTGTCAAAGCATCTGAAGATCTTGGTAGGGAAGCCAGTATGTTTGCTTTCTATTGGCTAAAGCTGTGAGACTTCTGCTAGCTACACTCTGTAACTGTGCCAGTGTTTCTGAGAAGCCAACCCAAAATAATAATTCTCAGTATTTGTCTCTTCAGTTCCTTTTTTTGGTCTTTTAGGAACATATTTTCAAAAAGGACAATAAAGACCTAGATATARTTTGGCTGATGCTGGTGAGAGCCTGAATTATTGCTCATGGCTGAGTGCTTTTTAAATCCCATCCTGGAGCTTTAAGCATTCATTTCTCTCTTATTCTTAACCATGAGGCATTTTGTAAACTCATCTTGAAATAATGGGAAAATGTAATTGCCAAAGCAATTCCGCTGTTGCCTCTTTGCTCTGCAGGAATTTAGCCTATATGTTTGTGAAACTGTATGGTTCTAACCAAGGCTCTTCAGGATTGTCAAGAATTGCCTAATAAACATAGCACAGCTGAGCATGGCTCTAGCTCTCATATTTTTTATTCTAGTCTCTGTCCCTCTAGTGTGACCCCTTCCTAGCAGTTCAGGTACAGTAATTCTGTTGGCAAGCTCCAACTGTAATGGAAAGAGGCAACATCAAGTTCTGTGCTAAGCTGTCCTTGCCTGTCTTTTCCAATAGAGTCTCAACAGCAATTTCAGGCTCTATCCTGAGCTTTTTGCAGGTGTGTGTTCAGCTTTAATTGCAATACTTGATGCCTAACCATCCASTTGCTGTCTCCTCTAGGGAAAACTGAATGGCTTGTCAAGTGGAAGGGTTTAGGCTAGCCAGAGTTGGGCTGTGTGCTACTGCTTGGTCTCACTGGTTTTGAAGCCACACCCATTTGTGCATAAGAAAGGAAAATAGCAAATAGAACACCTATCATCTATTCCTTTATTTTTCTCTCCCAGATGATGGACTTCCAAAATGATTGGAAACTGATCAYAGTGTTTTTTAGTGCTGAAACCCCATGTTCCTCCTATGCTTCCACCCAACTGGTAAGTGCTTTGTGAGGTGGTTTCGTGGTCAAGGAGAGTAAAGACACTTTCCCATACTCTGCTCTCTGCTACAGTGAACCAAAATAGTAGTTAGGTCTGGGATGTTGGGATGCCTCTATGCACTGATGCAAGCTCCTGGTGCATAAGGTGTTTTGTGTATATAATAATCTGTACTTAATTTGCCATCCCAAATTTGAGATGTCTTAGTAGAATAACTGTTTTACACCTTCATGTATAAAGATAYTTTTCTTCCATATCCCTGTCCTTTTTTAACATATGTCATGTTGTCTATTTATAGGCAGTTAAATTACAAGATTATTTCTCATGTTATGTACTTCTTGCTGGCTAAGGCTGAATTTAGAATAGAGTGGTTCTTAATAACCCTTCAGTACACAACTCAATACACAAGGAAATGCAAAACTGTGACTTCTAGGAAATGCAAAACTTTGTTTTTTCTACTAATTTTGATAGCGTTTCTCTCCTCATTTACAGAAGGACTGCATATTGGAAAACCTGGAAAAACTTACAGCTGTCTTAGATTTTTTGTATAAGAAGGTAAGGTGTATTGATCAATCCTGTATAGATGAATCCTTTGTATATTTTTCCAGTCTCCCTTACCAGTCTAGGGCTTGTACCGCTCTTCATGTGGCYTAGAAAATGAGTCTCATTGACTTCAAACCTCTGGCTCTGTTTTCACTGAGTGTTTTGCACCTGCTTTTAAAAACCTGATGGATACAAACAGAAAGGATGGATRCCGCAACGCAAGCTAATGTACCACTCAATTTTTGGGTGTTTTTAAGTGATTTCTGTGAAAATTGGAGCACATCTGTCTAGATCTAAAAGTCATGTTTATTAGGGCTGTTAGTGAAAATAACTGGTACCTAATTGCTGGTGTGGAACACCTAGGCAGGGTACARGCTGCTAACTACCTGATGATGACTTTTACAGACCAGAGAAAACATATATTAAAATGTGTGTAATAGATCCTTTTTTCTTATTTTGTGCTCATTTTAAGATCTCAGCCTTTCTAAAGGTTTTCTAGCTGGCTGAGCTAAGAATTATCTGCTTATTTAGGATGGTTTCTGGGAAACGTTCTGTGCTGTTTCTTGGTCTACTAATGAATAGTAGACTAGATGAGGATAGATTACTACTAAAGCAGACTATAAGCTGTTTATCTGAATTATTTCAATAGCATYTTCCAATAATTTTGTTTTGCTGCATTGAAGGCCTTCAGCACATTTTAAACCTGCTACACTTTAATTGCATCAGGGCACAACCACTCGTTTTTCTCCATCTGACTTCAACAAATGTTGTGTACGGGGGAAGTTCCACCCACACGTTCTCTTCAGATTCTCTCCACTATTATTTCCAGAATCTGTTCAAGTGAAATATCATTATGTAAATGAAAAACTGCTTTCTGCAAAAGCAGAAACTGCATTGGGAGAGGTGTAGTGGGTTGCATGAATACTTGTGCTGTTATACAGGGTGTTTCGTCCCCAGCTTTGCATTGCTATGTTCCAAAAAAATGGCAGTTCCAAGTTCATTTGAGTTCAGTTTAGTTGGCTGGTGTCCATTTCGGTTAYGTAAAATGGATTGCTGTGTCTCAGAAAAGAAATCATGGTCACAAGTGCTTCATAAATGATGATCCTAGATAGCAGGCATAAGAGCAGAGTTCAGAACAGAATTGGCAAAGATTRAGATAATTGATTTTATGTAGGCAGAATCCCAGGCCAGAGGTAATACATGTGAAGTTGTAGATGTAATTTACTGTAATTGCTGCTTGCTGATCTTTAATTGCAAATCTAGCATTAATAACTTTTGCTTTATTACCGCAGGTTCCCARGGCCTTTGTAAATCTAGTGGATTCCACTGAGCTCACAACTGCCTCTCTTGCATGCCCAGATCACAGTAATGCCAGGTAACAGTTTTCTTTAACTTCTTGTCACTGTCTCCTGGTATTCAACAAACAGCTGTGTGTATGCATTGACTTTATAATGGAGCTCCAAGCTTCTGAACAGTTTTTCTGCCCTTAATACAAAAGCATGTGAAAGATTTTAAGTGTTCACTTTGATAAACTCTCTCTGAAAGATATATTTTTACTAGGAAGAATAGGTGCTTCTAATACTGTCAATTTGGATAGCACATTTAAATATTGGGTTGGAGTGAGAGAAAAAGAGAAAGCCTTAATGCTTTCTTTCCATGTTCACCAAGAGCCAAAGCACTGGTTTGCTGTCAACAGTTTTAGCCACAAATCCAAAACACAGCACCATATGAGCTGCTGTGAAGAAGGTTAACTCCATCCCTGCCAGACCCAGCACTGAGATTAGGGTCACAAGACTGCACAGTCTTGCTGCTCCTGTTTTTTATTCAGTGCTACTTCTGTTGTGCAACTCTCAAGTCAAAAGCTCTGTAGGAACTTCAAAGTTKAAGTTTTTATGTATCGATGTTCACAAAATGAGTAACTGACTTTCAAGGATATTATTAAGTTTTTGGAAAGATACTACTTGGGCTTAGGATATGCTAGGGTAGAGAATATCCAAGTTGTCAGTTCCGTATGGTAACTGCATGTATTTATCTGTCTTTCTCAGTACTTTKTAACAAAAGTGTGAGTAGTTTGTGTCCTGATTTAGTATGGAGTAGGAGTGYGCACATGAGCAGTTACGATGGAGTAATTTACAGCTGGTGAGATTTACACTCYATCTTACTCCACAGTAATTTTTTTTCTTGTGCTCATGGCACAGGACACCATATGTACAAATATAGTCATCCTGAAGTGTWTCACAAGCCTTGCAAGTACACAACCTTGGAGACATTCTGATGGAATGGGGGAAGAGGTCTGGCTGCTCTGTAGGGTTGTACTTAACAAATACARGCAGAGGACAAGCTTTCCTTATCAAAAGCGACTGAACGGAGCACTGTAACTTATTTGTCCTTCACAAACATGTAGGGGGGAAATGTAAAAAAGGTGTAAAAAATGGATTTAGGAATATGGGCTTTGCTACATATTGAAGACTTTAAAAAATAAAATTAAATAGATCTACTGTTTTTCCTCTGAGGAATTTTTATATTTCCTTCTGCACTTAAGGCAATTYCTTTTGTATTGTCAGCATGCACTCACAGCTGTGTTTATCTGGTTGAACAGTCCCACAAGTTTGCAAGTCTTGTACTTTTCTGTTTGTTAGACAGCCTCGGGGCCAGATCCTTTCCCAGATAAGGATCTCCAGCATTTGTTAATAAGTTGTCATTTTGAACTGTGCTCTGAGAGAAAAATTTAGGTCTGTATCAAAATGTAAATGAAATGAGATGTCAGGAGTCAGAGTGGTTGACATTTTCAATCCTGTGTCTGTACTTAGCTTTAGGCATTAAAGTTTGGGATCTAACGGGGATTTTAAATTCCCTTCTTTACTAACTAGAAGTGTCTGCACTAAAAATAATGCATGAACCCTACTTTTAGGCGTGTAACTCTCTTCATTTATTTTATGAGGTTCTTCTGTTAGGCTTGGGTAAGACTCTGGTCCTGAGTTCATGTTTGTTTCACTCACCAGCAGTGATAATAGCACTTTATCAGAAAACTCTTACTTTATTGGTTTAGCTAGAGTTCAATGAAAGGGATTCTGACACATACTTATTGCTTATATCTGCAAAGCCTCCAGAAACTTTCTCGGATTCCAGTCCAGCCAGGAATTTTCAAGGGAGTATATCTGCTGAAACCTGACTAATTTTATGTGTATCTTCCATTGATCCTGTCTACAGCCTCTGTTCTCCTACTGTTGGAGAACAGAGTTCTCCATCTAGCTGCAAAAATATGCAGTATATACCTCTCACCTTGCAGGTCAGAAATTTGACAGTCATCCTTTAGCGTGTACAACATTCTGCAGATTCCATCCACATTCCTAGATGCAGGTCTTCATGCCAACTACTAAAGRAAAAGTTCCTGTGGAAGTATTTTGAGTTTGCTCAATTTTTCTGTATGACTACAGAGAGGGAAATATTYGAAAAACAGTGCTGCTGCTATTTTAAGCTTGAGCATGTTGCTAGCTTGTGAGATCCTGTGCTAATCTAAGTCTGGCATACTTGTCAACTGACTAGGCTATCAAATCAAGAAGAGATACAAAGCTCTGGATATGGGAATATGCATCACTCTATGTTTATATAAAAAATTAGCATGTTCCATGTAACTTTCTCTGCATATACAGCAATTTAGTCTTTAGTATGTACTTGTCAGTGGCTTGAAAGAATTCATGCTGTCTACATTGTTTATTGAAAGTTCATAATGTCTTTCCTGTTTTTTAATTATTTTCTGCAGAAATCCAGTCAGAAATCAGTGCAATTATGTTGGTGAACGCTCTGCATTAGATGATAACATACTGAGGTGGTCCTATCAGGTATGGCATATGCTGTGTTATTTGGCTCTCATATCACTAGACATGTCTATTCGTTTTCCAKATTGGCCTGAAGCAGGGAGATAAGGGAGGAATAGCTGTGAGCAAGTTGAGTAACAGCCTTTCTACCACATATCCATGGCTACCCTCATGCCATTTCTTACATCAGGAATATTGGCAATAAGTTCTCTCCGTACCTGAATGATCTTAGTATCTCTTGAAGTTTTAAATGTCTGTATTACTTTTGGCAATCTAGAATTTTTCATATCACATCAGTAAATGGATCCTTCTTTTCCAGTAAAATGCCCCATGATTTAGAAGAGGGAAACTTTCTGTTAGGACAAAGACAGTTGCGCTAGAATTTCTTTTAAACATGCCAGGGTGGCAATAAACCTTTCATTGCCTTGCTAAGATTGCCAGCCTTTCAAAGAAAATGATGGTAAACCATCTTTCTCATAGCTATAAGGATTTTCTAGTTGTTGTGTAACAAGATTTCAGTAAATTACTGTTGTTGTTCTGGATTACACAATTTTATTTCTGTGGTTTATTAGGAATGGGGATAATTTTAGTTTACTCTAAACCCTGATGAATTGCACATATATTACACTCTCTGCCTGATAATAGTTATCTCATTAAACGGTTGTCTATTTAGGGTGCTTTGGAAAAGCTACTGGAGTCTGAGAGGTTTGATCAAAAGGATGACTTCACTGTTGTTCTTCAGCCTTCTCTCCAAGAAAGAAATCTGCTGCTCAGACCAGTGAGTAAACTCAAGCTGCTCCATTATTTCTAGTTTGTGTCTGCTGTGACTGAGTGTAATATTCAGTGGGCTTTCCTGTCCTAGGCTGTGTAATGCTGGAAGGCAAGGGTAATCAGACACAGGAAGARCACACCTCAGGATCAGACACAGAGATCCTGAGAGTGTAACTTGATTTAAACAGCACCAGTCAGAGATCCTGTGTTTCTTGAGTGCTATGCTCCTGGATAAATCGAGCTTTGGCACATCTGCGCCTAAGGTCACAAGTGTCTGGAAACTGTCAGTGCTGCTGATTTTCCTGTGTYTGGAGTCATCACTGTATTGATCCCTGATTACGCCTATGTGTTTGACAACAAAGGCAAAAACTGTGTAGCATGCAGTATTTAAAAAGGGTTAGAAGGGACAAAAGATAAAGGTGTTTGAAAACCATGTTGGAAAGTACAGTTATTTTCCTGCACTGAGTCTTGGAACTTGGGAATTAATATAGTCTGGTGTAGCCAGAAGGGAATGAAGCTGGAATTGCCTAGGATATTGGGCATTGTTTTGGTGTAAGTGATCTTTAAAGKCAAGTTCAAAAGGTTAAGATTGTCTGATATTGAAGGGGGATACTATTAATTTCKAGAGAATGGTTCACTTGGAGTGAGATACCAAAAAATTTATTTTGTAAAATAGATTGGTGGTGAGTCACAATCTGGTTTCTGASCATCATAATAGCTCCATGAATTTGAGGTAATTCTATTGCTTACCTCAGCTCAGTATCAGAACAAAGTGAACTAGGAGAAGAAATTTTTCTTGCAGGAAGGGTAGTGTCTGCTGTGTTACAAAATCCTGTTGCTGCTGGGGTCATCTTTTGCCAAGCCTTTTTTTTTTTTTTGTTGACAGCTGGTCCATATACAAATAGCAGACTTCTAACATTCGTGACATTACTTTTTCTCGCTGTAATTTGCCTATTATTTCTTTAAATGCCATCGTATGTCATAGGTGGATTCTTTATTTCTTCTGATTTGTGGTATGCCTGCAGGTCACCAGGTGTAACTTCCAAACTCTTTCAACAGTTACATTTAATTTAAAATTCAAAATGCTCTCTTAAGATAAATCCTGCATGTTTCCATGCTTTAAATGCATGTGTTAGTTAAAAGAAGTGTTGTTTATTCCAAAKCATTCATGTGTTCACATCTATATGTCTTCCTGTTCTATTGTATGTCACTGTTGTGATCATGCTGTGTTGTTGCTCTTGTCTTCTTGCCCTGTTGATGTAAAACAATCATTTACAAACCCAGCATCTTTCTGTTGTGTCACACTGGTAGTAACTGAGATCAGTGGCAAGAGGCTTAAAAAGAATACCAAAGATTGATTTTCTTGTGGGGATGAATATTATTTTATAGATTGAGAACTTTTGTGACTGAATATTTCATCTTTCCATACTCTTAATTATTTTATCATGCTCGAAGTACTTTCTCTTTCAGGGCAAGGACGGTTTGATTACCACCTCAAAGACACAAGAGGAAATTCTGGAAGATTATATTTTTGTGGCTGTGGGCCTCTGGAACAACATGGTAAGTAGTACCACAGAAACGTTTTCTTGCTGGACTTGGTACAGATGCCTGGTAGCAACCCTGCATGAGCCAGGTTTTGAGTAGCAAAGAGACAGAGGAAGGAAGAATATAAGAATTATYCTATGACTGTTGTCCTCAGCTGTTCAGAGACTGCTCTCGATGCTAAATGCCCTACACTTSCAAGACAAGTATCACTCTTCATTGGTGTTACTTGCTACCAAGAACTTTTTAGCAAGRTTTTCAAAGTAGTCCCTTGGGAAGCCTCATGGAGTAAATGAGCTGTGACAGATCCTTTTTATGTCAATCCTACCTCTTTGACAGCACAGCAAAGGATGACTGAGGCTTGTTCTAATCTGAGACTATAGCAGTTACACTCCTGTCTTCTCCACCATCCTTTACTACTGAGTCTCATACATCACTGTCTCCTCCTGAACCAGCATTTTTCAGCTCATAATTAAAAGGTGCCAGACAACCTTGAGGAGCTCTTGATACATCCTGAAGAGTTGGATGTTCTATCCAGCTGAGGAAAGCCAGCAAATGGTGCCTTCTGTTAGGTGGGAAAGGTTATCTGAAAGAAATGTGGCCTTTCTGGCCCACTCAGCCTTGAACACAATGATCAGTTCTGTAAGGGACTGTTTCCCACTGCAGACTTGAGCTGCTGACATGCAGCATTTGTGTGTGTGAGTGCATGCATGCAYAACTGAAGGAGTTTGCATTTYAAAATTTGTGATAGGGGCAARTAAAGAAATATGACATACTTTTCAMTAGGAGTGARACAAAAAAGCAGGCAGGTGGGCTTGGACTCAGCAGAGCGAAGCTGGATGTTACTGTTTAGTCTATGTCTGGATRTGTCCTTAGATCCATTGTTTTGAATAAAATGCTGATTTTACTATTTCTTTTTAGAAACTTTCAATGCTTTCTGTTTCTTTTTCTAGWAATCTTATAACACATACAATCTCTTTTTTTTAATTAAAAAGAATCTTCAGTGGCCAGTTAAGTTAGATGCAATATAAAATACTTTTTTCTTGTTTTGCAATCCATGTGWTAATAAGATTTTCTTTGAAGAGTACCTACTTTTCTTATTTCTGTCCAAATTATCCTAAGCATGAAGGAAAAAGTCTGTACTGCAACCTCCTTTTAGTAAACCACATTTTAAAATATAAATTCATACATATTGGCAAGTTGTTATTTCCTTTTATGCTAATTTGAACAGTAGTAATGATCTTGTAGGCCTGTTTATTTAAAGAAGCAGAATTTGTGGGGAAAGGCTTGTATTCCACCAGATATCTCCAGAACATAGAACAGTCACTTTAATAAAATATGTTATCTTTTAGTTAAAGTTAGTAGGACTTTAGTTAGTTAGTAGGAGYCAAGGAGTTAAAAATTGATAAGCTCTAGCACCTCTAACCTTGGAACAGCCATGCTGGGTCCAGTTATTGCCTTTGCTGTTATCTGTGATACTCCTTGTGATGATGTCACASTTCCTACGTCAGTTCTGCCATCATAAAATAGATGCCCTCTGTTTAATTTTTCTGTCTCTAAGCCTTTTCTGCACTGACTTTGTTTGTCCTCCTGTGMTCTGTCCTTGAGCAACCCATTCGATGGCATGTTGCTCTATTCATGTCACTCTAATTGCCTGGAGCATTTGTGGAAACAGCCGAGATGAAAAACCATGAGCAAAATGAAGCAGTGCTTTTAAGGCTGTCTGCATTAGGGCCAATTACTCAGGCAGTGAGCATGCTGTGGAGCCACCAGAACCAAAACATTGTCATGTCATAAAGGGGATAAATACCTACCTTGCTTTATTTCAGTTTTTTTTCTCAGTGTGAGGTGATTCTTCTAGTGAAGGGATAGCCTTGGCAATCTGGAGGAAGAACGAAATGAAGAAGACTTTAGGAATGGTGACATTTTCCTCGACTCAGTTTGCCATCTTTCTTCTTGACTTCTCTTTGATTTAGTGGAATTTTCATAGCACATCTGGCAATCGTCAGAAAGGAGCCTTTCAGGGTTGTTTCTTTGCCTATAATAGCCTTATCTGCCTGTATTCTGCCATGATGCAAAAGCAGATATGAAAGATGCTTTCAGCATAAAAAGCACTAGCAGGTGTCCTCAACTGATAAAGGTCACTCTAGTGCTATTGGCAAATCCAGCCAACAGTTTGTGCTGAGTTCTTTAAAAACTGAAGGAAAAACAACACATAACGTGGTCTTGGGAGCTGATAGGAAATCAAGATCGTGACTCGTGGAGCAGGAAACACAGCAGAATGAAACTGCATTCTGAGTTTTCCCTTCTCCTGCTCTCTGCCAGGCTGTCCTTACCTTGTTTTGAGGCCTGGTACCAGCCTCTTTCCTGGAATAATTACCTGCTTGTTGGCCAAAGGGCAAAACCTTTGCAATTGAGTGGCAGTTGGCTTTAGGGCTGCACTTCAGCCTGATTGAGAAGGAGCTGAGCCATCAGGTCCTAAGGGCTTGTCCTAGGCAGGGCTGGGTATTTGACCAAAACAGCTGTAACTCTCTGGACGAAATGTAATTCATATGCTAAGCACACCAGARAACAGTCAGCTAAATGACATTGGAAAAACTGAGAGAGGTTGGCTGTACACTTGGACAGCTTTGATGTTTACCACAGAGAGCCTGATCGTAGGCATTTGCCAAAATTAATTGATTTTAATTCTGGACATATATCTGAGAGCAAAGCTCCATTCATGTATGTAAAGAACTTCACAAGAGTGGGAGCTTCTTGTCTTTCACCACTCTTTTGTGTAATGGAAACAAAACCCAAATGTATCCTGCAGCCAAAAGAGAAGCTAAAACCAGGCAAGAATCCCAATGGGAACAGCACGGCAGGAGGCTGCCAGTGCCTCTCTTCTGTGCTCAGGGGTTTGTGCAGCCTTACAGCCTGCTGAGTACCAGAGCAGACCCACACACTAAGTGGCCTGCATGACAGATGTGCTTCAACTCAGGGGAGGGTTGGTGGCCACAATACAGAACTGGTGGCCTGTTCCCTGGCCATGCTGAGCTGCATGGGAGCTGTCAGTCTTTGCTAGGAAAACAGTGCCTCTGAACCACCTGGAACTCACTGCCTCCTGGAGAAATTTATTTTTTGTCAACCAGCTCTCAACATGCCAGTGTCTAATACTTGTTTGAATTTAATTTCTAGTCAAGGAATACTGCATTGTATGTATCCCATGTTCTGCGGCATCAGTTGGTGTTGGAAGTATGTTTTCTTTTAACAATGTAATTAAATAGGTGCCTTGTTTCATTCTAGGAGGATGGGAAATGTAATGTATCTTTTCTCTGAGCTTCATTATTTTGCACATTTTGGGGAATTCTGTTTTATTCTTCACCCC
>NW_026623237.1:6800730-6818587 GCF_030028575.1 Malurus melanocephalus
CCCCCCCCTTCACCTCAGAAAAGCAAGCTATTTCTTCAAATATCTCTCTGAAAGAATATAAACTCTGTAAGCCTCTTCTCTATTTATCTGAATTTTCCCATTATTTTCCTTGATGGAACCATCAAATTAGAATATAGCATTCCTGCCCAGAGTGACGTCAAGCCTGCTGCTGTTGTATTTTCCAGTCCCTTCCATCCTGTTTCTTATGAAGTCTGCTGGTCCTGGCAGCTGCTGGTGCCAAGATGAGCAGACATGCACTGAGGAATCTAAACCCTCAGCCAATTCCTCTGTGTATGATTGCAATTTAATTAGCACTCAGCAAGCTGCCAGAACAGGTGAAGTGATTATTTTTGGAATTTGTCCCTTTGTGCTGTCAGTATTTTCTGAATAATTCCATAATTTTTCATTACAATAATCCCCTCTTCATCTTGTTCCAAGAAGGCCAACAAACATAAATGTTATTAGGCATCTCTGTGGAGCTGGAATGCACCTTTTGCTGTTGCCTAACATATATGAAAGTGTAGATAATGAAACAGTACTGAAAGGTAGGATAAACAATCAACACTTAAAGGGCCAGCACTCCCAAAAGCAGAATTAATGCATGGATGAAAGTTTTAATCATGTTGGGAAGACAGTTTGCTCACATGAGAAGACTCGTTTTCAGTTCCTTGCTTTTATAGGTATACCTGTGGTATATTACGCACAGTTAAATAATTATCATAAGAAAAAAAAATGTTTAAATATATATTTTAAAGTATGTGTATATGAGCCTGATGGAAAACTCTAAGCACTAAAGCCTTTGCATTACTGCTGCTCTCCCTTCCCGCCCACACACAGCATGTGTATGATTCGTCCATTCTCTCCCTTTCCAGATGCAGCCAGTTGGACAGAAGCAGCCTTACGGTGTCACAAAAATTGCTGAGGTCCAGTGTCCATCTCAGGTAAAAGGGCTTCCTTATTATTTTGTGATATTATTTACTCTTTGCAGAATTTACAAGTTTTCAAATACTGCTGTTGTTTTCTGAAGTTCTTGGGAATCAGCACTTGCCCGAGTCATTGCACTGTTAAAAACTAAGTGTCCCTAAAGTTCACTGATACAGAGCCTTTATTTTCTACTGATGAAACTCTGAAAAAAAAGAGCTTTTGACAAAATTTAGTTAAATCATCTGTGTCAGATTTTTTTGGGTTCAAAATATATAATCCATGTATTTTATATAAATCTAGCTTTYCTGTGCTTTTCTGTGATTTGCCTCTGCTGTCAGGTTTAACTAATTTAGTCCCTGGAGCTGTCAATAGTTAGGATTGSAGCACCTCAGGTTCAAAGAGCAGGTTCTTGAATGTTTTTGCATTTAAKCTCTGACTTCATTAATTTGATAGTGATAAAATATTACTGGCATCCAAAMGCTTCTGAACAGCAATTAAAACATCAAAGAAGTGGAATTTTGATGTCAAGTTTAAGGCAGGAAGTGGTGCTGTGCCTAGAGCATAGCTAGGACAGGGCTTTAGACCAGGGTGTAACTTTCAAGTCTAACCTGGTTTACTCCACTAATGTAATGTTCATTCAAAAATTAATAAGTAAAGATTTTTTTTCTCTTGGAAAATGTAGCCAGAAGACTCTAGTGTCAGCTGACTGTGTTTCCACTGGTGTTGATAAACATATTCTCTTTACTCTGCAGGAAAATCCGTATTTGTTTACATATAGAAATAGTAACTACTCACCTTCCCTGAGGACATCAAACACCAAAGAAACATCTCAGGTATAGTAGGACTGTTTGCATCAGATGGACTGAGTGTAATCCAGGGAGTGGGGCAAGTGGCTAAGAGTGTGTTGTAGCCTGAATAAACAATGTTACCTGGGAAAACTAAATGCAAAGCTCCAGCTTTTTACTTGACTAAATAGTCAGATCTGTTCAGCTAGCCTAAAGAGAATCTTGCCTTCACTTCACATGGTCAGAACGTATGTTAAACCCCTGGACAAAAATGTTATTTTCCCTGGGATAAGAAGATAGTGAAAAATGGGGCTGTTCAGTCCTACCATGGAAGAACTAGATCAGATCTCTGACCACTGTATGAGTCTCATTTCCTCTCATTTATGCCACAGTAATACTGAAGATTATTTTTTTTTTCTTTTTGTGAGGTAGTTACAGATTAGATGTGTGGAGAAAAAGACCATGATTGTATTTTTTAAGTCAACATACTCTGATTTTGACCAAAACCTTGTATTCCCAAGCAGGTATAGAGGGAGTTGATAATGTTCATTTTCATGCCTCAGAACAGAGTGTCTGGACCACATCTAGACAAAATGGTCTGTTGGTCGCTGGAGTTGTAATGTGCATTTCTGTTMWTATTTTAATATAGTGACATCTGTTWTGTAAGTTGCTTGGGGTGTGCAGACCTCTCTATGGGGCAGTGGTACCTACCACTGTGATTTTTGGAAGTAGCCGTAGTGTAGGGAGTGTAGCGAGGTAAGGAGCAATACTGTGTTATGCTTGTGGTTGTTTTGTTGGGTATTTTAATTAAAAATTAAAAAMGCAATCCAGAACAATGGARCAAGACATTCAAGTATCTTTTCCTWAGGCAAGTTAGCCTTCTTAAKGAATTCTGCAGAGATCTTTGARTCTTGTGTGATGGTTTGCTCTGGTATACTGATGGTCAGCCCTTTATTAACAGTAGATTTTGGGGGTATTTCTGTCAGTGGGCTGCAACCCAAAAGAGCCAGGAGAGCAAATTCCTGTCTAGACATTTGAGGCTGCACATGGAGAAGGCAGGCTCATGGCCTGCTGACAGAAGGATGGATTTGTSCTGGAATGTTCCAGGGATCTTCAGTTTCTTGCTAAAGAAATACAAAGAAATTGCATAGCTGGGCACAGCACGGCACAGACTCTAAAACAGCTGGCCCCACTGGCAGGCAAGAGTTGTGCTGCACTGGTAAGGCCACACAACTTCAGAGTGGGCTGAGCTTGTGTCTGCCTTCRAAGGACACAGACTAAGGGCAGGCTGAGTTGGGTAGATGTTTACAAAGTACGTGGGGATTTCATTAATCTAAGGCTCTGACACATAGATGGTCTATCATGACCAGAGTATAGTGAGACTGATGTGAATTCTTGTCTTGTCTTTGCAGGAGAGGAGCTATGGAACAAATATTCCCTGTACTGACCGGGCTCCCTCTGATACAGTTCCAGTTTCAGGTACAGAACTATGCATTTTTACCATAGAGCTGCTCCATTTGATGATAGAAGTAGAACAGAAATGTGTTTACTCAGGTACTCTTTTCTTTGGAGCAGTGCACTCTGTTAACTGGAGCTTTTAAGGTTCTGTTTGGAACAATGTGAGTAATTTTATAGCAAGATGCAAGCTCTCTGCCTCAAGGGTGGTGAAAGCTTATACAACTTCATCTTCCATGCACAAACAGAGAAGTGATAGTRGGAAAGACAGGAGGCAGTCAGGTCTTTCATTTCCAAGGTGGAAAAAATGTAAGAGGCCCTTGTTAATGAAGTTTGAGGTGCAAAAACTCACATGGAGTTCTGTCCTTGGGTAGGTTTTGTCTTTCCTCGGAAGCCGCAGTGGTCTCAAATATCCACTCTGTGCTGGCTCTAGAGCTGTATCTGCTTTTCAGTCATTTTCACCAATTAAAAGGAATTGGAGTAAGAACAAATACAAGACTGAAGTCTTGCTGCCCCCTTTGTCACTGTAGCTACTGCCCAGCTATGGTACCAAGAATAATTTTGATTTGATGCTTATCAGTCTGTCATTCTGAGCTGATGCTGTTATGAATATTAAAAATAATGTCTTTGCAATGCTTTATTATGCTTATTCTAAGGAAAACTTCTAATGAACACCACAATTTGTAGTTTTCTTTATTTCTTTCACTTACACTACTTTTTTTTTTATCAGTTCATAATTTAAAACCGGCAGATATTCGGGTTATTGCTGCCGTGGGAGATTCACTCACAGTAAGTAAAGATCATTGGATAGCCATTGATAAAGGTAGCAATAAAAAAACTTGCAATGAAATTTCTGATTTTTTAACCTGGRAAATGGAATAATACATACAGTGATGCCTGTTGAGCCAAACATGTTTTTTACATTTTATTTTCCATACTTCACCTTGGCTGGCTGGTTGGTAATCAGATCATGAGTCTAATCTTAGTGCATAGTTCCCATTTAAAGTCCACAAGAGTACCACACAAGGAAGAGATGATAGATTAGATTGGGCAGCAGCAAAACTAACCTGCTAGAATGGACTTGCAACAATTGCTTTTCTTTACTGCCTTTTGGAAGCTCCCAAGGTATTGGCCCTGAAAGCTATTAGTAAGCAGCATGAAGAGGAAGAAAAATTTCTGCAGCTGATGGTGCATATCTGTGTATTTATATAATATGATGAATATACATATATGATAATACCAAAGCCTATAAAGCCATAGTAATTGATACTAACTAAATATATGATTAAAATTGCAATAGAACATCAGATGTGTCAAGTGTAACTTACCTAGAGAATTTTTTTAGCACTATTCCTGGTACTATGTAAGCTCATAACCCCTAGACTGGTTGTGATTCTCTAATCAGTGATGACTGCTTCACTGTTCATATAATAATTAATGTTTCCTACATGTTCTATGCTAATTATCACATTAAATCCTTGTAGTCATTTTCCTTGGAGAAACTGGAAAAGATGTAAAATTGCTGTACAACTTTTTAATGTGAGGAACATTTTAATAAATTATTAATTCAGAACTACTGCTATCTTATTTATTCCTTATGTAAATTTAAAATTATATGAGTATTTTGAACATTCTCAAGTAATTTTCCCCACTTGATCTAATCACAAAGTTGATAGAAGAGGGTAATTCACTGGGACAGAGTTAAAATACTTTTAGCCTTTGATCCTCTTGAGGACAAGGATCTGTTCTATTTTGGGAAGATGACAGAGCTTGCTTCATTAATATGCTTTTTAATTATTCTCTCTGGGATCAGTCAGAGAACTAGTTACTGTAGCAATGCTTATTTTCTGAAGGTGAACTCACCTTCTTCTTCCAGGCAGCTAATGGGGCAGGGTCCAGACCTCATGATGTTCTGGATGTCCTGACTCAGTACCGAGGTCTTTCATGGAGGTGAGTGCCAGGAATTTCCCTCCCCCCCCCCCCCCAATGGGAGAGAATCCATTTTCTTCAGTCTTGATTGATGTATTTATTTTTATAGCACATGGAGGCTTGTGGAGGGTGAATTTGATGTCACATTTTGGATGAAGGCACATGACTATACTGTTACTCATGATAAAGAACATATTCATACTAGTTGGTATCTATAGAGTACAGTGTAATATGGCTGGAATAGACCTGGATACATGGAAAACTGGGGTCCACATGAAAAATTGGTGGTACACAAAAAAATCTTTTCTGCTGCTGTTTCATACCCAATGCCTATTTCCTTGCTCCTTTCCCAGTATTGCTTACATCATGGAGAGCAGTTTATCGATTGTGAGTCAATACAGGCTTTTACATGTGCAGCATGGTGTTAGGCACATCAAAAAGGCACTCTGGAGAAAGGCAGTCATGTTCACTTGTTAATCTGCAACTGTATGATTTAACACCAAACTTGTCAGGCTGATCTTTGTTCATCATTTCCTACCAATCTAAACCACTGCAACTCTAGAAGAAGTTTAAAGTTTAAACAGTTCGACAGAATCACAGAATGGCCTGGGTTGGAAGGGACCTTAAAGATCATCTGGTTCCAACCCTCATGCCATGGGCAGGGATGCTTTTCACTAGACCAGGTTGCTCAGAGCCCCATCCAGCTTGGTCTCAAGCACTTCCAGGRATGGTTCTAGTGCACTTCAAAATATTCTATTCTAGTTTAAAGAGATACTATAGAGGTGTTCCAAGTCAAACATATTTTGATCTTTAATAGTAAAATATTGACATTTTTTGGGAAACAAGTATACTAGTGTTTTTTTCTTCAGCCTGAAGGACAATAAAGAGCACATAGACATAAGGGTGAATTTCACCAGTCTAGTAGTATTCTTCCAGTTGAGTGAAATGGGAGTTGGGGGGAAGGTGGCGGAGGAAGGCAAAGGTATTGGTTTTACTTATCACTCTGAAAATGTATGCTTTTACAACTTTTTATTGTGCTTAGATTTGCTAGCTGAAAATGTAAGTTATGAATATTTTAATATTTTTTTTTCAAGCTGCCACCTTTGCTGTTGTACCTCATTTCTTTCAGCTAGGTTTGAGCATATGCCAAAACACTTGAAAGAGCTGAAAGGACAGCTACTGTACAGGGCTTCTAATACGATTGTCTGCTAATGCTGACAGTGTCTCTGATGTCTCGCTGGGGACACGCACCCCGAGCTTGGGTGGGCTCAGCACAGCCACCAGTGTGYTCTGTACATGTGCGGTAACCCCAAAAGGGGGCACTCTCCTACCTCGTCCATTGCCTTACCGAGTCCATCGTACCTTCGAACACTTTTTCCCTGTTCTTTCTTTTTAACAGTGTTGGAGGAGATGAAAACATAACCACAGTCACGACACTACCAAGTAAGTGACTTTTTCTATAAATTTGTGGTGCTGTTTATTATTAGAATACCTGCTRTTATCAAAGGAGACAGAAGGAAAGAGTTGCAATTTGTAGCATGACACAAGCAATTCCTTTCTGTTTAATGTCCAGTACTGAGAAAAAGTTGCATAACAACCAGCATGATTTAATTATGTATTTTGTAATTCATAGGTCTTGGCTGTTTCAATATTCTTCTGTTATAGTTCTGTCTAAAGGGTGTGTGGGACAGATCTTAGCTCATAGCCTAAAGAAACTATTTTGACTGTATGGGAAAGTTGTTTTAGGCAGGAGCAGAATCRCATTACAAGATCAGATTTTAAATGCTTTTTAAAGGTCAGGACATTTTAGATCTGAGGTGTTTGTAAGGCTGGTTTGTAACCTAAGATCTAGAAGGGAATCTGGGGTCTTTGGGGTTAATACATCTGGGGACATCAGGGTAAAGGATTTGATTCCAACCTGTCTGCAGTTAGAGCATGATGGCATGAGGATCTTCTGCCTGAGTATATGGTTACTCAGCCTCACTTACCGGGCAAAATGGCATTGCTAGCCAAGGTGATCATGTTAGGTCATGAGATACCTGAATTCATGAAATTCAGAAATCTGGAAGGCAGGGAAATGGTTGTATGGTAATGAATCTCCATGTTTATTATACTTAAAGGGTTGGTTTTTTTTTTTTTTGGATAGCTATCTCTTAAAGCTTTTTAATGGTCTTTTACTAAGGTCTAATCTTTATTGCCTCATTCATTATCTGCTGCAGGAAGCAATATTTTAGGGTGCTATCATTTTTCTGCAGATATTCTTCGTGAGTTCAACCCTTCCTTGGTAGGGTATTCCATTGGCAAAGGAACACAGAATTCAAAGAATGCTGCATTCAACCAAGCCGTCACAGGGGCTCGYGCAGAGTAAGAGGAAAACTTTTAAATTTAATAGAATTTAGGTTTTTTCCATAAAGCTCTTTGTGATTAAAAAAGGCCCAAACCCCGGACTTTGGCAGGAGCACAGTAAGTCTAATAGGCAAACCCAGAGATATCTTTTTATCTTAACTGAAGCATGAAGGCCAAAAAATGTGATGAGGACTTTGCAGTGTTTCTAATCTATGTCAAATAAATTACCCACAAAAGCAATACTTTCTCTAGCATTTTCAACCAAGAAAGCCAAAGCATTTTACAGGCACTACTCAGAAACCTGTCCTSTTGTGAGTCAGTCAAGAGATGCCACCACTTTATAGGAGGTATATTCAAACCTGTTTGTCATCAGGACCAAGGGTTCATGTAGGGAGACTAAGAGAAAAATGTGGATTGTTTAATTCCTGGTCTGTCAGAGGTGAGAATTAACTAGAGATCACTGTGCACAGTCTTCAGTGCAATTCATATTCAACGTTTTTTTCCCATTGGGAACAGTTCTTGTAAGACCTACTTCAGTGGCTTGAGGCCATATAATAACATTGGTACAAGMACAGACACTTCAGAGCTGTGTCTATTGATAGCACCTGTCTGATGGTGGGAAAAGTGCATTTTCTGTATAGCTTGTAAAACTGTAACTGTGCAACATTTGCAAAGTATTGGATAACTTGTTGGATGCTAATTATTTTCTCTTTTTTTTTTTTTTTTCCCATCTCTGTCTCAAAATATAGCCTTTGTTGGGTATCATATATTCCAGACAATTAAAATTGGACTTTCTCTGGGGTTTGGGTTTTGATGTCCATTCATCAGCTTTCCTCTTGCTATCTATGAAAGATACTTTCTTTAAATTTTTATTAATTATTTTTTATTATTYTATTTTTCCTTTATTTTYAGGGATGTTCCTGGACARGTTAGAAAACTGGTGGACCGCATGAAGAATGATTCAGTGAGTTTAACAAGTCATAAATATCTTTGGAATGAAGTCATGGCATCATTCGTTTCTAACAGACCAAGAGCAGATCTCAACAGTGAATGCCAAACTTTAAAGCTCTAGGTACAGCTTTACAGGGTACAGTGTAATACATCCCAGTGCAGTGAGTCAGCACAAAATAATCTGTAGCTTASTCTTAAATGAATTTGTATCAGCATGTGATAGTTAGTATCAAACACAGATAACAATCTCATCATTTTTACTTCAAGTGGCTGTAAATGCAGTGCTGTTRCTTTCCATTATAACCTGTGTCACCCTGTAAGATAACAGAACCTTTTCTCCATGAGGATTTTGCTGTGGAGTTATTAAATATCTTGTAAGCAGGTGGTTTTTCCAGCAATAATGATACATGCTAGGATGTTGAGGGCAAGACTTTCAAGTAGCAAATCATGTGCAGGGAACATGTGAAGTGTGGAAGGGACTTGTTTTCTATAAAAACAAATTAGTTCCTTCTTTCATCTAGTCATCAGCTGATTTTTTTACTTACACATTTGTTGTTAGGAATTATTTGATTAATGGTCTGTAAAAACACATGAGGTTGAAGATTGCTTGCATATTTCTCACTTCAGCTCGTGCTTTGAWTGTTTGCCATTTGTAATTTGACAAATGTGCTGTGCAATCAGTGACCTAAGTTACATTAGAATAGTTTCGCTTTCCAATTGTTTATCTGGAAAGCAGCCAAAAAGCCTTCAAGATATCTGTGTACATGTTTAGTGTAAATACTCTGGTGCATACATATTGGCAAAAATATTTGCAGTACCTTCCTTTTTGGTTCTCTTTCTTGTAAACAAGATTTCAATCTGATGAATGCCTCTGAAATGAGATTAAAAGGAACAGCAACTAACAATGAGGGGTTGGATGGTTTTCATTCAAACCATTCAAGGCTTCTAAGCACCACTCTGTCAAATTTATTGGCCTGAGAATGTTAACAGAAATTAATGGAAGCATCTTTTATTTAAATAGTAAACATTTTTATTTAACTAGTAAAGTCCTCTCTGACTAGAAAGCRTGCTCATAGTAGAGGTCATATATCTTTGATTSAAGAGATYCTTTTTCTCCCCTCTTTTTAAACAGTTGTTGAGTGCAGGAGGAAATTTTCCCCTCTAATAATTTGTTGTTGTACATTTTGAGACCAAACTATTGAACAGTGTATTTGCCAGCTGGGATGTGTTGCCTCCTGTCTTTGAAGAAAGATGCTTTTAAACTACTTGAGGCTGATGCACTATTGCCACTTTTCTTACTGTTGTTTTGCACAGAAATTTAAGCACTAGGATATTGAGCACATCCACAACATGGTAGTAAGCATATCCGAGTCTTTCCTCAAAGCTAAGAAGGTGCTTATTTACTGTAACATAATCACCTTGATTTAGYGAGCTATCCCTTTGCAAAACCCTTGCAGAAACAAAAAATACTGTAATATTTTACCATTATTGTTACATTGAGTTAATATCGTCCCACTGCTCTTCGCAGTTTRTCTGACAGCAAGACTGAAATAAGTTGTCCCCCAGGGTTTTCCAGCAGGATAGCTGCATTATTTATGACACAGTAAAACACATTCCATAATTTTTGTGATGAAGATATATTTCTAGGACTGCAGGAAGAGTCACCCTGATACACAAGATATGACTAAGAAAAGCATTCAGGTTTTGAGCAATAGTTTTCTGAAGGTAAYAGTTTTCCATGATGCCACTGATACTGTAAATGTCATTTAGATCATARCAATTTCTACATCTTCAGTCATGACTACAAACTTGGTCTTGTGGATGCTTAGGGAATGATAACCATGAACTCTGAGAAATGGGAAATTCATGTTTCATATGTTGCCTGCCTCTCCCTCCTTTTCTTTTTTAAATTAATAAATTCTATTCCATCTCCTTCTCTGTGCAGAGAGTAGATTTCCAGAATGACTGGAAGCTCATAACACTTTTCATAGGAGGAAATGACCTCTGCAAATCCTGTGAGAATCCAGTAAGTTCCCTGCTGCCTGCAGTATGAACTGGGCCAGGCAAGCCACAGGGTCTTTATGCATTGCAGGGGATGAGAGGGAGGAACTCGGTGAGTGAGACTGAAATAATTGATGTTTTCACTGTGCAGTGCTGGAATGTAACTGTACTGAGACCTTCAGGTTGCTCAGCATAATGTTTTAATAATTTTGGGGATACCTTTTGAACACCTGTAAATGACATAATTGTTGCAACTTTGTTTTGCTGTTAACTAGAATAACTTTTTGTTGCCTAGTCCCTTTATCTTCTGTAAGTAAAAGGTCAAGGAGTTTTACTCCYCTTTGCCTTGTGCATGGTCACACTTTTATCTATTGCTTGGCGCTTTCTATTTTCAGTGCTGTGGGAAAAGTTCTAAACATAGTTCATGGTAATTCAATTATATATGATGTATTATATATTGTCTATATATAACATAGATAGGATATGTAGCCTTTGATATGTGTGATTGTAGAGGAAGTGGCTGAAAGATGTAGAAGTGGTGTAGAAAGGCTGTGGCAGACTTCTCACTTTGTGCTGAGTGTTACCCACTTACAYGCAGTTGAGCACATAATTCTCATTCTTTGTGATTAAATTTGAATCAGCAAGAACAGCAGAGCAGCTCAGTGAGAAATGGTTATAAAGCAAGGAAGGAGCAAATTAACCATTCCTACCTTCTGCTCCTGATCCAAACACAAAGTGCCTGTTCACATGGCTGGGTGGCAAGGAGAGAACATGCCTGCTTCCAAGGATCACKGTGATCTTCATGTGGCACAAGTATAAACAGTGCCAGCCACAGTGCTCTTGGTGAACTGTGATTTAGGAAATGAATAAGGGATCTGAGCTATTTCTGTAGAGTAGGCAAGTGGGGCTCTCAATGAATTTCTGCTTGAAATTGAATGAGAGAGAAAAAAGGCTGAAAACAAGACAAGCATTTCTCATAAAGAAGCTTATTTGACAGTTGCAGTTTCAAAAGTGAAAAAATAAATGTGGGAGACAATAAAATTAGAGTGTTTAAACCACTGAAATGGAACAAGGAAATTTTGGCGCTGAAAGGCAAGTGATTTCATTTTCAGGTAAAAAACTAAGTTTTACCAGTTATTACTTGTAGCGGGCAAGCAGCATATGGGAGAAATGTTCTTATAGTCCATGCAGCAGAAATAAACTTACTTTTTCTCAAACTGTTCTCTCCCATATATGGTCCCTGTTAGGGAGTTGTTAGCCCTGCTTTTAAGACCAGGCCAAGCAAGCCTGGGGATTGAGGATGTTGTGATATCTGATCATACCTTGTGAATTTTCATCCTCAATGACATCCAATGGCAGCAGGATCTTTTCTTGCAAGTGAGAYAGCTGTGATGGGAAGGAAGAAAAGCAGAGACAGGACAGTTTTGCCTATGACTCTGTTACTTTTGACCCAAGAGTTACAAATATGAACACTACTGTGACAGATTCTAGGTAGTCACTCTTGTGCCGGCCTGAGTAAACTCTTAATATTTAACCCTCTTGCTTAACAGGAACATCATTCTCCTGAAAACTACACCTATAATCTACAAATAGTTTTGGACTTACTTCACAAAGAGGTAAATCAAACTTTTCTAATGTGCTGAAGCAGGGATGTTGTTCTGTTTGCAAAGCAGTCACTGATTATTGATCAGAAATTTATTTCTTTGCTTTCATCTGCAGAACACTACTGTGTGCAGAGATGTTTGGTTGCGTGAAAATCTTTGTGAAAGGCAAAAAGGGCTGGAGAAGTTTTTTTTTTACCAAAGAATAAGAATGTTCTTAGTTCTAGCTGATGTGCTGTGGACAAWTAATATTAAAAAATGTTATAACGAGGTTGAACAAACATGTTATTCATTGACTAGAAAATGCTTTGCTTTTTCTTTAAGCTGCAAATAAGTATATTTTTGTGGTCATTAAGATAGAGATTCTGATATTCCACGGAAGGGTAAGAATGATGAAACTACTTGAAGAGTTAGCAGGTGTCTGGGTCTTACTTGAGACATATAACAGCTTGTTTGGACATTTTTGAAGCCATCAGCATCTAAAACAGAACAAAGCAGTGCAGGTGGGGCCTGTAATTTAGTATTGCATGTGTGGAGGATTAATTATTGAGGAAGTTCTTTGAACACCTCTGTTATAAATAATGCAGGATGCTTGAATCAGCAGGCTGCTACCAAGGTCTGCTGTGGCTGTGTAGCAAACTCTGTGCTCCAGGAGTTTGCTATGAGTTTATTTGCTCTCCTGGCAGGTTCCACGGGCATATGTGAACCTGGTGACAATCCTTTCCRTTGCAAGCCTCCGGGAGCTGCATGCGTCGAAAGACAATAACTGCCCAAAACTGCTTATGAGGTTTGCAGATGATTGATGTTACAGCTCTCATTGTTGCTCACAGAAGGCTGCAACATCCTCTTGGGAAGTTTTTTCTTAAAGGGAAAAAATTCTAGCATTTCTGACCACGAAACACCTTTCTCTGTGCACATGCATGCACCCACATTTTGATTCCAACAAAGCATTTGGGATAACCTGTCTCTACTTCTGTCTCAGAATCTGAGTTCTGCTGTTAGCATTTCTTATGAAGGTGCCATTTTTGACTCCTCACTTACCCTGCAAGTGAGTTCCAGACAAAGCAGCAAGAGCTCAGCTGGGCACTCTTTGGTGGAGATAGAGGGGATGCTAAGACACAAGGCTTTCTAGCTTTTTTTACAGATTTAATTTTCACACTTAAAACTCCCCGTCTTCCTTCTGAAATTTTCAACCTCTGTAACCTCATTGCTGATTATTAGTTTTATCTCTAATTAGTCTCTCAAGTAGATGTTTTGGATGCTTAATTGTGCCACCTGTTGCTTTGTGGCTCAATAATCCTTCCAGGTCAGTGAATCCACTACTGAGGTGGCAGGTCTGCACCTTCAGTGGACTTTTGGTGACTCAGATAAGGCCCAGCATTGTCCCCCCGAGTTGCTTCTGGCAGAACTTGCTTGTTTTCAGAAAAGCAAATCCCTGCTTTTCGGGACAGATGGGGTGAATGGCCTTGTCCTGTGAATGTAGGCAGCCACTGGTTGTACAGTAGGAGCAGAGATGCAACYCTCTTGCTCCGATTTAAGGGCTTTCTTGTGGCTGTCAGTGGAAAATTGGTTTTGAAACTCTGGGTACTGGTGCTCCCAATAGCCAGTTGTAGTCATTTTTATTTRTGTATTTATTTATTTTGTTTTAACAAAGGTTACTGGCCTAGAGCACACAGGTATCTCAAGGTCCTAATCATTGGACAAGGATAGTTAGCAAATCCTTAAAGATTAGATTATCTCATGATAGCTGTAACCTTTTCCCATCTTTTTATGCTGAATTTAATATTTGCCTGTCTGGCAGCAAGCCAAGTTTACAGGGTGATAAGCAGACCCTGTGTGAGATAATAAATGCCATTCCACTGAATGTAAAAAGAAACTTAAGGAGGATTTTGATCTTGAAAGTCTTATCTCGTTTTTTCTGAGTAGTAAACAACCTAAAGAGAAGATGTCTCTACTAATGTTGCCTAACTTCTGATTCTGAAACTCCTGAAAACACAATTTAGATTTCTTATCTAAATTGTTCTCATACAGATGTACCAGGAAAGTAAAATCTTTTGTTATTCTCCATTAAGACAAGTTTGGATGTGGTAGGGATCTTTGTATACTTTACATGTATGAACTGCATCTCTATAGGACCTATTTCTCTAAGAGCTCTCTCAGGGATGCTTTACTGTGGTCATATGGTCAGGAGTCCTCTTCTAATTTGGATTGCTCAAGTAATAATGAGGCATGCCCAGGAAGACAGAACATCCCAAGGAAAATACCCATGTGCTAGAAACATCAAAACTTTAGGGAGGGATAAAGGTGGCCAACCTGAGGCAGAATCTTAAAATGTCTCAGGTTAGAATGGCTCACTAAGGATGGAGAAGTCAGCATCAGTCTTGGTGACTGTTTTGGTGCTTTACCAGCCTTGCTGTGAAACATCCTGTAACCACTGACTCTCTCAGCTGATTAGACTGAATTTGTGGGGACTCTATCTTAAAGGATGATTGTACAGTTCTGCTGAAGCAAACGATGTTTCACAAGTGTACTTATGAACATTTTTTTCTGGTGGGTTGGCCCCAGGTCCC
Organism: Malurus melanocephalus; assembly: GCF_030028575.1. NCBI lineage: Eukaryota > Metazoa > Chordata > Aves > Passeriformes > Maluridae > Malurus > Malurus melanocephalus. The sequence continues at coordinate 6,815,293 of NW_026623237.1, forward strand.
AGTCAAGCACTCCATACAGTCACTCATTCACCCCCCCACCCCCAGCAACATATGGAGAAAACAAGTCTTGTGAGCAGGAAAAGTAATGGGTCAAAATAAAGGCAGGGAAGCCACTTAGTATCTTTGCAGACCTGATTTGGGGAACTTATTTGTGTTTATTGTCCATAAGCATAAACATTTAATTACTGTTTCAGGTATTGGGAAATGAACAACCAAAAATGTTGAACAGTTAAAGCACTGTCCTCCTTCCTTCTCAGGTTCAACTTTGCTCCAAGCATCTCTCTCTCCACCCTTTTTACTGCTGCAGGGTGCCCTCGGTCCCTTCAGTGAGGCATGGCTCAGGGTCTGGATCTGGTGACTCTCTGCCACTCCTTCCTGCTGCCTCTTGTCTTGTGCTCCATCATGAGTCCTACAGTCATGTGCATCCACAGGTTGTGATCCCTTCCAGGAGTGCCTATTCKGCCATGGAGCACCTCTTTCTTACTCCTGCTGTTGTTTTCTCCTCTCCCTTGCTGGTGTTTTCTGCTCTTTCCTAAGTAAGTTTTCACAGAAGCACAATCAGCTTGGCTAAGAGGCTCAGCCATGCCCTGTGGTGTCCAGAACAGGCAGCTGTGTCCAGAACAGGCAGCCCTGGCCGCTCCTCAAAGAGGTCACTCCTGCTGCCAAAACCTTGCCATGGTCGCCCAGTGTGTTTTTTGCTTGCATGGAGCCTTTTCCTCACTTTTTGTTCATTAATTTATCCCTAGTAAATATGTTTCTGCTCAGGAACAGGGGCTATGCAGGGACTCAGGGGTGAGAGGTAATGCTCTCATTCAATGGCCTGTCAAAGAGATCCCTCTCAGAGCTTTTAATCCTGTCACCTCAAGAGCAGAGGGGGAAAAAGAAGAGCAGTTCTCAGTGCCATGCTCTTATCCCACAGGATCCTGTGCCCTTGTGTCATAAACCCTAAGGACAATTCCAACGAATTAAAGAAATTGATGTACTTTAACAGAAGGTATCAGGTAAGGCACATTGCATTTCTTAGAAGTTTAATGCCGTGTTTGATCAAGGKACCACAGATGTGCTAATTTGAAAGTGGGGGACAGTTTCCACTCTTTTTAATGATGTATTTGCAGTTGTGATTAAAAAAGTAGGGTCAAGATCTTTGCACTTCTATTTTCACCAAGCCAACAAAAACAGACAATAAGAAAAATTCTTACAGAGCCGTAGAAAGTAGAGTCTGAGAGAGAGCAGTTTTTTGATCAGTTACGTTATTGGCAATCAGGTTAAGTCAAACAACATGGTAATCCAGGAACAWGCTTTCAAGCACAGCATGCCAGCCAAACCAAAAACAGTTAGGTGGTTCTGGAAGGACATYTTTGTGACAGAAAACCTAATGAGTGAGCAGGCTGCCAGTCCTTGTCAGTCAGGCAGCCATTCCCAGGCTGCCYCTCTGCAAAGAAGCCCAGGGTGGGTGTCCCAAAAAGGCAGCTGCATCAGCTGCCTGGCACAAGCTGAAAACCATGGTCGTGTCTGACCTTCAGGAGGAGGGAGGGGCAACCCCTGGGTGAGGTGTAAATRGATGGAGCAACTTGATAAGCTGAACACAGAAGGAGGAATGACAACTTTTCTTTGACTCTCTAGGAGAGAACCCGCCAGTTAGTGGACAGTGGAAGGTATGACACGAAGGATGATTTCACAGTGGTTATGCAGCCATTTTTGACTAATATGGAAATGCCAAAAACACAGGTAAAACAAACAAGARAACCACAGCTACATTAAATCTTGGTGCAATGACACTGACTTGTCAAAATCGTTTTAGCTGTAAATGTAGCCAGCAGTTTCCTGATGTAGTCCTTATTATATTCAGTTAACATCCAAAATTGCAGAAAATGTTTATGGAATTGTGGAGATAATGGGCAACAGGAATACAGCCTTGTTTTGGGCCACTGCAGTTGGACAACCGTGAAGTAGATATTTTAGTTCAAAGTCTTCATCAGGAAGCACTTGCTTTATGTTCCTTATATATCAAGTCCTTTCCAGTACTTTGATAAATGACCTTTGGTATGAAAACCCACACGTTTCAAAGCACTGTAATGTGWAAATCTTGAGGGAAATAAAGAATACAATCCATATCTGTGCCCAGGTACTCTGTACTCAGTGTCACAATGGTCTGTATTCCTTATTACTTTGGGAATATTTCATTAAAAATTTTTAAAAGGCTTCTTAGGTCAGAGTTACTAACTTTCTATGGCCTGGTTTAATTCTCTGTGCCTCAGAGGCCTTTGCAGGTACATTGTTTAGAAGTCAGCTGGGTTATCCCACTGGAAGAGAGAGGACATAAYGCACAGCTTGTTGCATATTTGCTGYRTCTGTGACAGCACCTATTTTATTTTCTAGGAGGGGTYTCCAGATGCTTCATATTTTGCCCCAGATTGTTTCCACTTCAGCCAAAAGGCTCATTCTCAGGCTGCACGGGCTTTGTGGAACAACATGGTAAGATTTTTAAGGGTTGTGTTTGTCTCTCTTCGTTCACTTCATCATGCCCTTGGCAGCATAAAAACCTCTAGAGTGCTACTAGGTAGCCAGCCATATCTCTTCTGAATTGTGTTTACTAAGGAAAAGAGTGATCATATGAAGAAAGGTCACCTGAATTGTTAAATTAGTCCCATCAAACCAGCAAATCTCCAGGGGTGTTAAGGCTGGGTGTGTTGGGACTTCTCTCAGGAATATGATGCTTGCCAGGATCATTGATTAGTGGGCCACAGTCAAGGTGTGGGAATTGGCCTCTTCAGCACACAAAGAAACAGTGCATGGAGGCAGCTGTCAGAATTGGTTCAGTGCCCTGCAGTTGGCTTGCTGTGCTGCCAAGGTGGTTTCCAGTGACTGGCAGCACAGCATCACCCATTGCTCTCTGGTACTCATCTGCTTCTCCTCTGTGCATCCTCCTTTTTCCCCTAGCTGGAGCCTGTAGGGGAGAAGACAGACAATCAGCACATAGAAGATGAGATTGTTCTCAAATGTCCATCTGTGGTAAGTTACAGAGGTGTCTGTGTTTATGTGGAGGCACTGACTGGGGGTCTGTGTGAGCCTTTACCCACTGCCTGGAGCTCTGTCTCTGGGAGGGTGGTCTGCTCCTCCCTACACAGTTTGTGCCACTGCCATTAAGAGTAATATGAGCACTTGCCCAGGAGATAATGGAGGGCAGGCAGGAGCAAAAATTCCTCACAATCACACATCACAGCTGGCCAAAACAAGGGAAGGGTGTTTGCAAACTACTTGTTAAGCACACGCAGCAGGATCCTGAGGGTATTCT
>NW_026623237.1:6818712-6877520 GCF_030028575.1 Malurus melanocephalus
GGATCCCTGGGTTCTATTTGCATCAAGCTGCTAATCATTTACAGACATCTGAGAACTCAAGTTTGGGGAATGGAAATCTCCATGTGTTCCTCTGATGCTTTGCATTGATTCAGATTGCCTTCTTTTGTAGGCTGAGCCATTCCTGAGGACATATAAGAACAGTAATTACACATACCCTAACCAACCTCCAGTAAGTGTCAACATCACCATCCCACTGCAACATCTGTTCCTATATGGTAACCAAATGAGTTATGTTCTGCAGCACAGGGGAAATCGAGCTTTGGCCAAAAGGGCTTGGGAGGCTGAGTGCCTGGTGCAGAGAAGGGAAGTACCCCCTGAGTTAGACAAAATGCATCTGGAAACACCTGTAAGAGCCTSTGCTCAGACAGCACTGTTATCAGTTCAGGATGCTGCGCTGTTCTGAGCAATAYTGAATATGGTTATTGAATTGAGTAACCAAGACCTGTCTGGTTAATTACATGCTAAAGAGACTCCAGTTTAACCACCTGGCCTCTGCTGGGAAGATCCTAGTTACTAATGGCTGTATTTGCTAACCAAATGCTATTCAGCTTTCTTCTTCTCTTTAGAATTATGGGAGCCAGCTGCTATGTGAGGACAGGTCTCCATCCTCCCCCCCGGCAACTTCAGGTAGTCTTGCCTGTTTTATGTTGAGAGGTTGAATTACTTTCAGCTGTCCTTCAAGATGAATGTTAATTTTTGCTGCAATGACTGCTGGACTATGAAAAACATTGCTCAGGAAGGATGTCACGTTTTTCAGCAGATGCTTAACAGWTACAATGCCTTGCATCTGTAACAGCCACTCTGTCATGCCAGGGAGCATTCTGATTAAGTAGCTTCACTGGATTCACTGACAGTGGAGAACTTCAAAATAACTCGTGATAAAATTCAGATTTGAGTGCTGACATAGCTTATAAATGATTCCACCTAAATCTTACCACAAGAAACTGGGAATACAGCTCATTTCRTGTTAGTCTGACATGTAACAGTATTCAGTTTTTCAAATTACTCCATATTGTCTTCTTCTTAGTCTTTTTATATCTTTAATGTGCTGTTCCAGCTTTGCATAATTTTGCATTCTTTTACCTTCCCTTTAGTGCTGGATATTGCTTGCCACTTACTGTTATTTGCTCCTTGCTCTCCTGTCTTCCTGGGTAGTGAAGTTAACCATTGAAATAGTGACTAATATGCATATGTTGGTGCTACAATCACAGAAGATGAGCTGGAAAAACTTCTGATTCATCATTTGAGTATYGCAAAAACATGACAGAGCATCACAACGGCATATTTCACATACACAGTAGAGAAAAAAAATAGCTATTTCCTAACCAGTTCTACTACATCCCTTTCCTTTGCAGTGCATTCCCTAAAGCCAGCTGATGTGAAAATTGTAGCAGCCCTTGGGGATTCTTTGACGGTAAGAAGATGGTGTTTTTACTGTTCTCTTGGTAAAATTKCAAGCATGTGCTTGCTCCAGTGGAGGGGAAATAGCTACTGTACCTGGAAGCAAAGTTSTGTTCATTCATGGATGATAATAGTTCTAGCAACTAGATCAAGAAAGGTGTCAGTCTTCCAGCACTTCATTGCCACCCATGCAGGTATTCACATGCTTTAGAACTCAAGCAAAAACACAGGAAAATCCTTTAGAAAGGTGCCTAAGTAATTTGCTGAATTGGTGACAGAAGGGATCACTTGCTGTTGAAATGCAACAAAGCACAAGGCTCAGGTTACTGTGCTTTTAATTTTTTTTTCTGAATAGGAATGGATTGATGAGCTGGTTCTTCTGGGAGCAGAAAGCAACTAAGCATTGCTGGATAATAGCATTTTATTAATTTTAGCATTAATGTGATAAGGAAATATGRGGTGAGAGCCCTCTAACTCAATGCACTTGAGAAGATATTCAATCTTTTTGTTGCACCTGTTTTAACTCCTAGCTGATTTCTTGAACACGATATAGTTCTTGCTGCTGCTGATTATCTTTAGTAGCCAAGAAGGAATATATCTCAAAATCCAGGCACCCTATATTCMAGTTATGCCTTTCTGCTTAGTGTTTTCATACTGGTCAAAGTTCTACAGCCAGGTCAGAGGAAACACTGGRCAGAAAGATGTAATTGGAACACAGATTTCTCCGAATCTGAGCCTTAACAACAAAGACATTGTGGGTACAAACCATGAACCCTTTACAACTCTCTGTCAGACATGTTGCTACAACTCCTACACACAGGATGCTACTGAAATAAATAGAAGCATTTGAATGTAAACCTGCAATATTAACAAATGAAAGATATTCTGTATATGGTTGTGGTGCTGTATTGTAATATCTAGGGCCCTGCAGGTGTTTCTCCTGCTAAGTATAGTCTGTAGGAGCTGGGAATAAAACCAGCTTTTATAGAACATGCAGTGGTGTATTGCTATCTCAGAGCTGCACTTGGCCTGTGCATAGTTGTTCTGAACACCAATCTTCTGTTGTTTCAATAAAGTTTATACTTAGAAGAAAAGGTAGTATTATGATTTAATCTAAGGTAGCAGCAAATAGGCTGCCTGGTCTTGTACTGTATTGAAGAACWAACCTGCACCTAGATTTAAAATAAAACTGTGCAATCATAGTTGGGAGGAACTCTTGTTCTGAATTCTGGAGATGTTTCAGGAGGGATGTAGTTGGTAGCTTGCCTCTTCAGGGTAAACTCTCTAGTGCTTCCTCCTTGCTCTATTCTGCTTTAAGTTTACATTTAGTACAATATTTTAAAAATTTATATATATGTATTATGGTGCTTCTTTCTGATACCTGTTTGTTTTCTCTGCTGAGTTCATATAGTGCTTCGTATCATTAGCCAGAAAGTTTTATGTGTTTGATTAAGATGCTTTCATCACTGTTGAGTAATGCACCATTAAAAGAGTTGTTTAGCTCATCTARACCCATGAGAAGAAAATCTTTGTTCCACAGCTTCATCATACATTTTGTGCGTCATATTCAATAGGATGCTTGTAAATAAATATGAAAGGTATTATTGTGTTCTTGAGGAGAATGGTTTGGGAAAAGCCAGATGCCTTTTAAAGCTTCAGAAGAYATCTATTCAATTCAAAAGTAAACAAAACAACTATGTAATTCTATTAGCAAATTRTATTTGTTTGTGTATTTGTAATACAAGTTGCTATTGCATTAGTAACTGTGCTTTTATTTCATTTGGTTAATGAAAAATAATGTCCAGGCTGGTTCAGGAATTGCCTCAGACACTCTCCAGGATGTGATCACTCAATACCGGGGATTGTCTTGGAGGTAAGTCTTCAGCCAAGATGATGAAGAGATGTGGTTTGGGTCTTTCAGCTGTCACATATTTGATAAAAAGGTTACTTCTCAGGCTATTTCTTGGAGGTGTGTCAAGATCCAGGATTTGCCATAAGGGTGGTTTTTCAGCAGTGGATTTTAAGCAAGCCTTTTGATMTTTCTCATGCTTTCCTTTTCGGCTKCTTGCAACAGTTTGTATTTTTATGTTGGAYGTCAGGTTGGAAAAGTACAAAACTGCAGAAGATTTAGTGGAACAAACAAGTCAGAACTGGTTGAGACTTCTCAAAGTTTTCTATTTCTGAACTTTTTGTAGTGTCATGGGAAGCAGTTTCTTTGGCCAGAGAACTTTTGGCACATATAGCTACACACAGTCAAAAGACTGAATGGTTTTGCTGTTGTAATGTAGCTCTGTTGATAATGACTGAAGCAGTTCTGTGCTGTATTAGTCCCTTTCTGTAAGCTGGAATGTGACTTCAGTATGTCCTGTCAAAACAAAAGTTGGAGAAATATATCCCTGTGCAGAATGCAGAAGAGAGTAAGGAGCCACTGCTGAAACTTTCTTATTACTCAAGGGCTGTTTGTGTTTGGTGTTGCCTTAGAGTGGCTTCATGAGGCTGGAATGGGCCTCAAAGTTGACCTTCTAAACTRCTGTGCTTAAGGCTTGATCATTTGAGAATGAAGCTGTGAGGCATTTTTTGCTACTTGATAAATGATTGACTATAGCCTGTACACCTGCAAGTGCATTAAATCTTTCTGGCAATCATCTTCACCGCTGAAACCTCACCTGTTCTCCCCATCAGACTTTCGCTTGTGTCCTCTCCATGGATCCTGACAGATTGATAGTTACTAAATTAATAAACCTTTGCTATTCCCCATGATCTGTGGCAAGTTTTCATTCCACTTATTATCTGTGTCCAGATAAGAGATGAGTGACTGGGATTTTCCTTTCTCATTTTAGTATTGGAGGAGATGAGTCATTGGAGAATGTGACCACTCTACCTAGTAAGTAAATGCTTTGCTAAACATAAATGGCAAGACTGAAGAGATGCAAAGGACTGATTTCTGATAAATTTATAGAGAGCTTTTAAGTATCTCAAAGCTAGTTTAGTGTAATTAACAGGAACTACCTTTAAAAGAAACAATGTCCTAGGACTAATAAAAGTTGCCTTCATCAGTGAAGCTGAGATAAAGAAGTGAAGCCAGATAGAAATTCCGTTACTTTCTTTTTCCTGTCTCTTTTCAACTGTTTGGTGAGTATTATTTGGAATTCTAARTAATCTGGCTATGTCCCTGGTCATGATGTGCTTAACATTTGCTTTTAATAAATATTCCATCACAATGTTTTCCAAGAGAAATGTTTGCATAGAGTACGCCTCTGGTAAAAAAAGATGCCTACTCATACAAGTAACCAGATGGGAATAATTTTAACTTTCTCTTCACTGAAATGCACAACTTTTCATAGCTCAGCTCGTTGTCAATGTAAAGCCACCTGAGTTTCAGTTTGGATCAGCTGTAATAATAAAGTTCCATTTGAAGAGTGCCAGTAAACTCTTCTTTTGTGTGTTGACCATTATTTTGAGCAGAATGTAACAGGAATGTAATTTTAAAAAGCAATTAATTGATTCACTGGATYGTATTACATTTGATGAAGCCATCATTAAAATGTGGTTAAATTCAGTCTCAGAGATTAAAGTAGATTTTAYAGTTTACAATGTGGCCATGTTCATGCTCAACTGTAAATTACTCTGTCAACTTCCTTTTGGAAATTACTATGGAGAACATGGTGGGGCTTTGTCAGAACCATGCATCTGAGGCTTTGTTCTTCTCATTTGTCAGTAGAATGAGATTTTGGACAGCAATGAAGCAGACCCAGATCCTTTAGCTGGAAATGAGCTCCTGCTGGGCTGAAGAAYCCTTCAGGCTTACTTCACAAAGTCAGCGTATGACTGAGAATTTTGTTTTAGGCTTTAACCACTACAACATGAGAGACAACTGCACACAGTAGTCCTCAGCTCTGCTCATCTTATCTGCTGGTGCCAGTGCAGGGCACTGCATGCAGGCTGCTGAGTCACTGCCAGCTGGTGACCCCTTTCACCACTGCTTGGCGAATCCATCCAGCTGACTGGCAGCTGCAGCAGCTGTGCTGTCAGAGAGCACAACTGTGGCAGTGCTGGTGTGTGCTAGTCCCTGTAGGCAGGGAGCAGCTGGAGTGTTTTTGCCTTCACTGCCACCTTTGTTTTTCAGACATCTTTCGAGAGTTCAATGTTACCATCACGGGCTACTCAACTGGTACCGGGAATGAGAATGATACAAACGCATTCCTTAACCAGGCAGTTCCTGGAGCACAGGCTGAGTACGTAGTTTTTTGTTTTACATTTGTAGGTGATGGATGCTTCATCTAATTGCCTTTCAACTGTCTCRTGTGCTGTCACAACTTGTTCTGAAGAGCAAGCAAAACCAGTCTAGTTAGAGTTGAAATTGGCTCAAAACATGTTAAATATATGGGTTTATCTCAAAGCTGAACTTTCAAATGAAACTAACAGTCCTGGTTATGAAATCCACAAACAAGAAACTGGCAGAAAATGTTTGGAAGTTTCTACTCTTCCTGTTCAACATCTATTYATTTATCCATTTATCAGTCAATAAATCTCTTGAGAACATGAATGTGTTTAGAAATTGAATGTGTAAYAAATTGATAAAGAGAAACTAGGAGTAAAACAGGATGAAATCTTACACAATTCTGGCCTCAGGTTTCTGGATAAGCAAGCAGGAGTGGACAAGAGGGAGGCAGGGAATAAACAGGAATCTTAAGAAAAGAGAATTACTKGTGGTCATACTTGGGTTTTGGTGCATTGCAGACCTGGTGCAGTTGCAGCCAGTTCTGCCATTATAATAGGGATTGTAATGTCTTGCAGTCATCTGAATTTGGCTCCTTGYTTCTAGTCACACCTGGGAGGCTGCGTGAGTTGAGCTTTGCTATATTGCTTATCCTGGAAATCCCTGGATACTTACTGAAAGTCAATGCTGTTTAATTAACAAAACAGATGGCTGGTTGGATTCAGTCATAGTTTGGGCACAGAATCTGGCAGACCATGCCTGGATTTGACATTGTGAAGTGATATTACCCAGAACTTAATTTGTTTGTTTAAAGAAAAATTCATCTTGCTTYCCGAAGGAGTCTTAGAAGTGATGCTCAGAAGCCAAGAGAGGTATTTGAGTTTGCTGTATCTAAGCAAAGATTATTAGGATTTATCAGGTTTTTTTATTGCTCTCCTGTAGACCTTGAGTAACTTCTGACTCATTCTGTTAATCTCAGTAAATACATGGATTTCCTGACAGAAATAGAGTGCTAGGCTCCCTGCTGTATCCAACAGCCCCCCAGAAGTGATAGAAGGCATTTTTTAACCTGGTGATGGCTGAATGTATCTGTGTACATTAATGGCTGATGCACATTTCACCAATGGGAATTTATTACATACTGTATGCAGCATATATCCAGATTACCTCCAGCTTTTGCTTGTTGCATGAAAGAGTGAGTTAGGTGCCTGTCTTGTACTCTTTATCAGTTAAAGCCTAAAGAGGCTTTTTGGTAGGGTGGGAGGACTTGAAAAGGACTTGACATAGGATCCACAACCTCTTAAGTCACCATTGTGAGTTAAGGCAGCTTGTATCAGCAGCAACAGAAGCATTGCTATTAAATAGTTATTTGTAAACTGTTTGAAGTTATTTGATGGATGTTAGTGTAATGAAAATTGCCTACTTCATCTATACCAATTAGTTTTCTCTCTTCCCCTGCAAGTGACTGGACTGGATAAACATGATGAAATTGAGCTCTCTTTGTTTTGTAACCTTGTTTTGTAAACATTCAGCCAGGAGATACCGACAACAATCATGCCAGATTTTGCTTGTCTTCTGTTGTTTCTCTGTCTCATAATACTTTGCAGAAAGTTGTGCAAAAGTAAAGTCCTGTAAATTACTATGCTAATATCCCTGAGCTCTGTGATACTTTTTTGTGTCTATAATGTTTTGGCTCTTGATGTGCCTAAGATGAATTCATCCTAGTTGAGTACTGAAATGTATTGCAACATAAGGAAATGGTTCTCCTGCTTTAGKTATATGAYCCTGGAATGATATTGCAATCCAGCATTTATTCTTCATCAACCAAAACTATCCATTTTCCAATGACTCACAGGGCAAAAAAGTCCACCAGCTAAAGCTGGTATTGAAGAATTGTTACCTRGCCTGTCTTGCTTTATGGTGCTCATCTGGAAAGTGCTTTCCAGAGATGCTGAGRCATTTCTGAAATTAGATAATTTTGCAGCCTGACCAGCTTATGGAAACCAGGTGTAAGGGTTTCTTAAAATATAATCTGTGGGTGYTTTGAAGAGCTTTTTAGTGAACTAGATGAAAATATAGTAATGTAGGTCTCATTCAGCAATATGTTCCTAAGCCTATCTGCATTCATTGCTTGAGTACACAATAGAGTTAAGGATAGATCTGAATAATGTTGCTGAAGCAGAGCATGGCTGAGATATCTGATTTCACATGGGGGAAAAAAGCAGTTTAAGAATTTAAGAGTGAGAGGAGAAAACAGGTGACAGGAACTGTGAATATGTGTATTTCCCATTAGSAAACTGCTTCCATTGGTCAAGATCTAAATTTGGTTGAAACTGCATTTCAGGAATGGGTGATCCCTGACACGACTTCATTCAAGATRTTGTTAGCTCTCGCTGACTGCACTGGCTCAGGATGCATCAGCACCTCACTAGCTGCATGAGAAATCAAATATGTTGTGGGCTGTCAAATCAATAATTGGTGTTTTCCTCTGTGTCAATATTGAAGTCAGTGCCGTAGCTTAGGAATTTCCATAKTAAGAAGGAAATTGTGACCACCTGTGATAGCTTTGGGATATAAATAAGTAGGCTATGACATTGGACAAGGATAATGGTGATAGGCACTGCATGCATGTAGTAGTTCTTGTGTCACAAGTAGMTGTATGACAGGGCTCATTCCTCAGTAGATGGTATGTCAGTGTAGATCAGTATTCAGCTGGACAAGGGTGGTGAGAGACCTCTCTTTTTCCTGCAGTAAACAAAGTATTGCAAAGGAAAGCTAAACTCTGGTTGCCATACAAAACAAGTGTTGTGCTTATTAATGTCAGCTGATAATGCTTCCAGAAATGACAGACAGMCAGTGTCTTTAACAAGAGCCTGGAGAGAGATGCAGCTCATTCCATACTACAGACCTGCCTGGAAGGTCAAAGCTTTCCGACCCTGTTCTCTTCTCTGTGCATATGTGAAGGCTGATGTGTCAGGGCAGTCAAATAAAGCTGAAGCATTTAGCCTAGGTAAATCAAAACTCATTGCACTTAAGATATCTATCTATCTATCTATCTATCTATCTATCTATCTATCTATCTATCTATCTATCTATCTATCTATCTATCTATCTCTATCTATCCACAAAAAAAAAGGAGAGTGCTCACCTGGCTGTCGGAAAACAGCAAGGCTGTCATCTTAACTTGTCTGAGTAATCTTGAAGGTTTCTTGGATTTTTAATTACCTTGGAAAAGTTATGCGCACAGAGCAGTTTCACATAGTGTACAGTTATGTACTGACTSTGGGTGCAGGCTACAAAAATGAGGAGGGTGTGCACAGTGGACTCTGAAACTTAAGCTTTTCAGGGGCATGTTGCTCAAGAGGTCAGCTAAGTATTGGAACTGAGGGGTTTTTTTTTTAGTCTACAAGGAATAGATTGATGGCAGCCTGGCTCTACAGAGGCCATCTGCCTACAACTGTTTCCATGTCTGGCTTTTCAGCTGTTTTAGCTGCTAAGCACTGTATTAGGAGCTGAATTTATGGTTCCAGATTAATTACTGAACTTGAGTAAAATCAGTATTCAAGTTTGATTTGATGTTGATTTTATCACTAAGATGTGAACCTGTAATTTGATCACAGCAACATGAGTATCATACTGTGTCCTCACTCAACCCTTCTGATAYCTGACAACTTGATTTAAGATGTCTGAAGAGTGTAATGTTGATCTCTCAGTATGGGTGTTTCTTCTGCTTACTAGTTCTCCTTCTTTCCAGGCACTTGCCAGCTCAAGCAAGAAATCTTGTCAGACTTATGAAAAATGATCAGGTAAAGTTGTCTGCAACTCCTTTAATCTGACAGCATGAATAGAAATAGGKGTTGCTTCACAMAGCAGATCCACMTGCAATGACAACACATGCATATCACAAAGTTAAAGAAATTCAGACTYRTTATTTTCTTCTTWATTGCRCAGAGGATTGACTTCAGKGCTGACTGGAAGCTCATAACGGTGCACATTGGAGCCAATGATCTGTGCAACTATTGCAAAAACCCTGTGAGTAGTGGGACTGGTTGTCTGAAACAGTACTGTTAGTGTAGAAACACATCGAGGGAGATCTGTTGATCCATCAAGCCTTCACAGAGATAACATGAGTTATGCATGGGCTGATGTGTGTTTTGATGGGCGTTGTTGCTGGCAGTACCCTGRTATTAAAAGTTACCAGTGACAGAGTAGGATGGTTTTGTTTTCTTTGGCTTACTCCAGGATAAGAACCACTGCTTTGGCTACTGTGTCTTGACCATAAGCAAAATACTGAAGGGAAGAAATGCCTCACCCCTGTGATGTGGTAACTGCTCTGCTGCTAGCTTGGCYTCTTTAGACATCCAAGAATGGTAGTGCAAGTTCAAAGCAGTGCAAGCGTACAATTGTCATCACTCCATAACTCACAGGGTAGGGCGGTGCTAGGAACAGGTGAGGTGTGTATGGATGTGTATGTGAGGGACGTTGCTGCAGTGCTCAGTCTAATTTGCATGTTATGCTCCTCTGGATTGTGGAGAAGCCTTTAGGGCTGCCATGAGGAGACCATGGGAGTTGAGTGGGCAGGCAGCAGGGAGAGGCCACTTTTCACTGCCAGCTTTCACTCTCTTGCCTTTAATATGCTAACTTCTTATGWGCATTTTCAATTCTCCTGCAACCCTCTGTGCTTGAGAAATGTGCTGCTTCTGCAGGAGCCTTGCTAGGCATCTTGGCTGCTGCTGCCAAGTTTTATAGCCTTATTTATAGCTATGACCTTGACTAGCAATGATTTCACATAATTTTATGAGAGCTTATCAACTGGCTGTGGGCATGCTTATGGCTTCTTGGTTTATGCTGTTCAACATGCATTCAGGTTGGGTTCCTTCCTGCATTTTTACATGACAGGCCCAGTGGWTTTGGGTTAAATAGGCTGCTACTCAATAAGGTTTGTTTTAAATCTAAGGGTTTTAAATTTCACTGTGCCTTYCTATGATTTACATTAATTGGTATGTGTAAAATCCCCAGTCTCCAGAAAGAAGCAGGAACATTCTACTGACCACAGTGTTGTAAGGCAGAAAAGGAAGTGAATTAATGTGATTCTCCAGCTTCCCAACCTAAATTCCTTGTGTCTCCATTTGACAGTAATCTCTCCTGTTTCTATCAGGATCACTACTCAGCTGGGAATCACATCAAAAGGATTCAAGAAACTCTTGATATTCTGCACAAGGAGGCAAGTACTGTGAAATTATCTCAGCATTCTAGCYCATACTGAGACATGACTGACTGATGCTAGTTCTTCTATTTGTTTGATTTTCTGGGCTTTTTTTTTCCCATTCTGGTACCAAACACATTCTCTTGACTTCTACAAAACCACTTTCTTTTGTCTTGTCTGTCTGCAGTAGTGAGATGCATTCTGAAATGACAGATAGTAACATTGAGCTATGGYGTGGGAAAGGAATCAAAAGCTGAGTTTCAGGAGTTTGGTGGGGAGTTTGTTGCTTTTTCATTCTTTTAAATTTTTGTATCCTTCCAAGAGTGGAGAAAGTAAAGGGGCGTCAAATGGCTGGACTTTAGGGTGAAAAAAATGCACTGTTGGCTGTGTAACCAGTTTCTTCTAAGCTAATGTCTGACTTACCTTTCAGGTTCCAAAAGCTCTGGTGAGTCTGGTTGATGTGGTGGACATCCTTCCTCTGAGACGGCTATTTGTRGACACTCCAGTTCAGTGCCCCACCTACCTGGCAGAGTAAGGCTTGTTTGACTTCCTTTTGTCCTGTGTGCATTCTTCTTCCATGCTTCTCTCATAATTTGAACTGATGTTTAAAGGTAACAGCACAGTCCTATGGACTTCCTGTGCAGTGCTGACATCACCCTGCCTAATGGCATTTCCTTCTCCTGGCTTTGACCTAAGAGTTTTCCATATCTAGAACTCTATGTAAGGTACACCTCAAAGGCTAGGGTTAAAGTTACTGATACAGGGTTCTTCATGATGGGGTTGAAGTCCACAAACACTTGGATTTGAAGGCCTTTTTGTGGGAACATGATGTATTTGCAGAGTAGACAGGTTTCCCCTGTTTCAGAGGTTTTAGTGCAATGGGTAATTTGAGTTCTTTGCTGATCTTTCAGACAGAGACCAATTCTCTGTCTTGGGAATGCAAAAGAAATTGTTGGTTTGAAATGTATCAGCTTGAATTAAAGCAGGCAGTACATTTCACAAACCTGCTTTCTGTTTCAAGGGGGTCTGGTGTGCTCCTCTGTCAGTCTGCAGGGCCTTTGGAYGCCAGGCTGTAATTAATGAAACAAACTATCTTCTGTGTAGTGTGCAATACTTTGACATAATTGGGTATGAAACCAAAGTTACTTAGAGTAGTATCATTCATGTGARGCAGAAAATAAGACTCAAGTTTGAAATTACCAAGCAAGGACAATAACATGTTTTCAGAGAAACGTCWCTCTACCAGTTCCTGTATTACTTCCATGTCATGAGGGCACTGRGTGGCAAAGGGTGGCTTCTGAATTATGAGGTATTTAATTCACTCTATTTCTGTTTTCTCCTCCAACCTCTCCTGCAGTTATCTGTGTAGCTGTGTTCTCACAGGAGAAGAAAACTCAGAAAATTTAACAATGGTGAGGGAAGCCATCAAAGCTTACCAGGTATGACTATGAAGAGTGGTGCAGTTACTTTATTTCCAGTTGAGGTGACCTCTTGGTTACCAAGCAACATATCATATCAGTATTTTACCCAAACTATGAACTAAGAAGGGGGTCATTTGATGCTATCCAAGCCTATCATGTGATTAGCAGCAGAAGTCTTCAGAAAAATTATGTTTCCTAGTAGAAGTTAATCGGCGGGAGTTTAGTCACCAAAATCCTGTCCCTGACAAATAGTTTCAGTATTTTGTTCCAGCCTTCTCAKCCCCTTTGCAACATCTCAGCCCTCTTTTG
Organism: Malurus melanocephalus; assembly: GCF_030028575.1. Lineage (NCBI taxonomy): Eukaryota > Metazoa > Chordata > Aves > Passeriformes > Maluridae > Malurus > Malurus melanocephalus. The sequence goes on from NW_026623237.1 coordinate 6,831,290, forward strand.
CCAATGCCTGTGGCTATTTAAATTCAAAAGTACCTGGGCTTTCAGAAAACCCAAAGAAAGAAACAGTTATGATGCACAGATGTTTTTGATGTATTGCTGTGGTTTTTTGTTTCTTACAGCTTGGCATTCAGAGACTGGTAGAATCTGGCAGATATGACACTCATGAAAATTTCACAGTGGTCATCCAGCCTTTCCTCCAAAATGTGGGGATTGCTCTTGATCAGGTATCATCTAAAGGTGGTTTCTGCATTTAAAGGACTAAGGATGGGTATCTCACCTKTAGAGACTGTATGCAAAATAGTTTCATCTTGTTCTGTGCTTTTCTTGCAAGATGTTGCTTTTTGGTATAGTACAACATATTTTCATATAGTGAGCAGTTCTTAGTTTTGCATATTGTTATGTCAATATCAATTACTGTTGAACATGAATCAAAACCTGATTTAAGAGGTTTRTTTATGTGTATTCTGAAGGGTTCATAAATATTTTTTTTCTGAAAACACAACATGATTAATAAAAGACAGAGTTATTAAGTTACAGTTCTTAAAGCAACATACCTGCATTGCTCATCAGTTCCCCTTTATGTCACATAACTCATTTTTCTGTGTCTGACAGAAAGGGAAGTTTACCTATGATCTTGTGGAAGTAGTTTTATGTAATTCATGTGTATATTGTGTATTTCAGTTCCTTGAATGGCAAGTTCCATTAAGCTGAAAACTGGGGAAAAACTCAAACTTTCCCTAAAGCTGAAAATACTTTCATATGCACCTGGAGCTAAGGGCAGATGGGGAAAAATATTGAGCAGGGATTGCTCTGGTGTAATTGAACTGGTCTAATCCTGAAAATGTTCCCAATAGCTGGTGAAAGTTTGAAAGATCAAGATGGCCAAATTTGGAAAACTGGCTGAAAGCTTCACAGGCCTTTTGTTTTGTTTGTTATGTGTGAAGTTGGTGCCCATGAAAAGTCATCCCTAGGGATTTTGGTACTGAGRGTAGGGAACATGGAAACAAAAACAGAAGCAAAATATTTCTGAACATTTTTTATAGTTTCACAAGCATTAGTTCAAATTTGAAGAAGGTCAAGGTGCTCTCTGTATTTTTTATCTCACACAACATTCTGGTGTTCCTGAATTGAAAACTCTGCCTCTAAACATGGCAAATGATATGATGGAAATTTTGGTAGAAGTCCTCTAAAAAGGAAGACAAATTGCACTGAATCCAAACCTGCTCAAATTTTGAGGAAGAGCTACTCTGACCAAAAAAGTTGTTTCAGTCATGTGTGACCCTAATCTTAGTATTCATGTGACAGCCAAGCTATTTAAATTTTCAAACTCCATTTCCTTCAGATCTTCCAATACCTGTATTAAAGCTTTGTTCAGAAAAGAGACTGCTCTGGTGTGCTTGGTCAGCCTGGCTGCCTTCCATCAAACACTTGCTTCTTGATCTTTTCAAAACTCACATCTGTGCAGAAAGTACTGCAGAGCATAATGGTACTTGTGGTGCCAGTTCTAAYGATAACTGGAATGAAAGATAGAAACCCATTCTTATTTCAGCATCTGAAGAGGAGCTATACCTGTGATTGAAAATGATGGTTTTGCTGCTTCTGGGTGAATCTGTCTATGGAGGCACATAGCCCTCTCTAGCTGGGTGTTTCTGGTAGCTCATGGGTCTGTTGAAGTACCGTTTGTATTACCAGATAATCCAGAACCTTTCTTCAATGGAGCAGGGAGAACAAGTAACATGAATTTCTCTTTACTGGTTTTGATTTGGCCTTAGCAATGCCCAATTGGAACTGTGTGGCTTCTTCTACACTTAGGTGTTCTTTATGCTTTTATTTGCAGGATGGAAATCCAGATGTCTCCTACTTTTCGCCTGACTGCTTCCATCCAAACCAGAAAGGCCATTCTCAGCTTGCCAGGGCTCTCTGGAATGCTATGGTAAGGTGACAAGCTCTGCATATAATGAGATCTTCACCTTGACCTGGCTACTATTAAAATGATCTCTATAATGAGCACTGCTATTAAGGCCTGGAAAATGCTGGACCTGTGCTGGACCCATCTCCTTAACTGGTTAAATGCAGTCTGGCTTTGGCACTGCTCTCTGCCTAGAATCTCTTGTTTCTCAGAGTGTGTGTCAAGGAGAGGGATGCCTCAAGTGCACAGTGACAGTCATTGGGTGACTTCAGCCAAGCAGCTTCTTCATCCATTTTCATGCAAGGCAGGAAAACATTTCATGAGGATGATGTTTCTATCGGCTGCTATGGAAAACCACCAAATAAAGAATTGTAACTGCATCCGTCAATTTAAAATGGATTACTTAGAAGTTTGTTTTAAGTCCGTGTGTTGTTACTGTCTCATTAGGAGTTGAAGTGGCTTTAATTCTGTTCAGTTTTACTGCTTTTGGAAATGAGTTAAGCTCAATAAAAATGAGTCATTAAAGATTGCTTAAGCAAACCCATTTTACTTAGCATTRCAGTGCAGGAGCACTACCCAGCAGTCAGAGTCAATATCTTGGATCTTAAACTTCCATATACTTCAGGGTAATATTTTAACAGCTGACATGATTGCTTGCAATCATCAAGCAGAACCTCTAATTAGATTTGGTATTATCTTCTACATATAAACAGCCTTTTGTTGGAGATGCCATCATGCAGCTTAGCTAYAAAAAAATGAGGGACTCTTAATGTCTTTTATGCAAGAGAAGAAAGTTTAYGACCTTGCCTTCTGGCGAAATTCCAAGGGACTTCATGTGCCTGCCAAAATCCTCCAGGAGTTTAAACTGATCCACTGTAGCTTTCCACTTCCCATTTTAAGCTTCTTTCTAGAGTTGCTCTTTTGTTTTGCAKTTGCCATGTTCTTCCTGAGAAGTAGATGCATTTCAGCCTTGGCTGTAAGTCAAGGTCTGCAAATACAGGCAGCATAATATAGATTTGAAAGGTATATTTAGGTTGGGTTTTTTTCAATCAGAATTGTTACACAAATTTAAGATGAGCTGACATGGTTAAAAAATAGGCTCTTTTGTCTTTGTTTCTAGTTACAGCCTGTAGGCCAGAAAGCTGACTCATTTGATTTCTCGGCTGACATCATCCTTGGCTGTCCAGCTCAGGTAAATATACCCACATTTTGGAAGCTGGCTRTCGGGAGGCTGTGCTGCTTGTGCTTGCTGCAGAGAGCAGGGGTTTGGTGTACCTGGAACAATTCTACTTAAAGCTTTGCTCTCTGCTTAGCTGTGAGTGAACAGGGGTTCTCATGTACCTGTGCTGGTGTCCTGCGGTCATTTTGCTGTGCCATGAATACTGATTGGCAACATGCTGATTTGTGTGTTTTCAGTTGTAGCAGAGGTTGTTTTTTGTTGAAGTTGTTTGTTGTTGAAGTACAGAGGTTGTTTGTTGTTGAAGTTCAGAGGCAGCTCAAGCAGCAARCAACAGAATGTGCTGCATTTACTTTCCTGTCAGAATCAATGGGGTTTGGGCACCACAGCAGCTTTGAAAACCCAGAATCTGCTGTCTCTTGAATTAGCAGCAGGTTGGTTTTCCTRGCCTGATCCATAACAGGGATACTTCAGACTCTTTAGAAGCTGCTTCTGCAGTTACAAAACAAGCTGCTGAACTTGCAGTACAGTTGCTAGGTACCAGCACATGGAAATGACCRCTGCAGGCAGCAGTAATTGGCTCCCTTTCTTCTGCAGTTTTCAACAAGAAGGCTGAAGTAYTGAACAGATCAGGGAGCTTAGTTCTGAGTGCTCCTAGTTCTGGAGACMGGCATTTAAGTTATACACGAGGCTTTTGTATGTATTGCATCCATGCTGTCAGAGAAGGAAAATCTGCGGAGTAACCAGCACATTTCAGAAGTCCTCAGATTCATTCAAATTGATCCTACTTCATTTACCCAGTATTCCTTCCAAGCAGCTTATATTAAGTCAGCAACTTCTTCAGTGCCAAACAGTGTGGATTTTATAATTGTTTCTCTTCATTACTCTTACTCAAAGATGTTGCTTTTCAGAAGTAGGCAAAGTTTTATATCCCTTGAAAATATATATGGCCATCTTTTACACAAATGGTAAGCCTTTAGTAAGCCTAAGTGCTTTGAAAASGTCAGTGATAGCAGTCACAGTACCCATGGAAAATTATTGGTTTTGAGGCAACTTAAAGTATAATAAAAGCCTGCCTTCTAATTTTAGTGCTTTTTAAGACTTCCTTATGCAGATGCTGGAATTTCTCTTAATTGAGGTAAGTGGGCATCAGTTCAAATTTTTTAGCCTGCTTGCGCTTGTTCCTGAATGCAGGCTGCATTACTAGGTGACAAAAGTAACTATGCAATTTCTACGGCCTCCCTTGTAGGGAAGAATGGTATTTTCAGTAAGCAATTTTTCATCTGCCTGCTGCCCAGGTTTGTCTTGATTTTTGCATCATTGTCTTTTGAAAGGACTAAACATCTAATAAAATCTRATTTGGAACATCGGGAGAGGAAAATCTTAAACTGCAATTGGCATCTGGCACCTGGTATCATGTTRTTTTTATCATAAGGTTCTATACACAAATTTTATGCATTTTAGGGAAGGATCATGGTTTCAAAGTAAAGATTCCCATTTTACAGCTTAGGCAATTACTTTCTTGGTGATATGATACCTAGATATCGCTTGCTGTGGTTTGTGCCCTATGCTTATTGCCTAGTTTCTCTTATTTATCTTTCTTTTGTTTCCTCTCTCTCCAGAACAGTCCATTCCTGGGAACATACAAGAATAGCAACTACACACCTGTGGARCCCACTAGAGAGCCAATAGAGGTAATTGTTGCACCTTTTCCTGCATTTTAAGCAAACTGTGCAAAGCTCCAACTGGTCTTTTAGAACATCATCCTGAATTTATAGATTATATAAACTACTGCCAACTTTTGGAAAGAGAATTCTACCTTGCATTCCACTTTTCCCAGTGTAAACATATGTTTTCCTGAAAGCCAAACAATATTAATGATATTATTGGTGCAAGTGCATCAATACTGTAACCAAARGTAAGTAACCTAGAATGCATAAGAAATTAAGATAACAAGTTCCTCACAGTATGGAGAAGTTATTTTAGAACCCTGACCCCCAAATAATCTGATGAAGATTTATTTATTCTATTCTGGAGGCAGTACCTCCTTACACTCAAGTAAGCTTAACCTGTAGAGGGCAGTCACCTTTACATATTGGATGTGTGACCYTATACAAAGGTGATAGGAATTTTCAAAGGGACTTAATTTCCACCATGACTGAGAAACTATCATGAGGTAGGTTCAACAAACATTGCATGCAGGACTTGAAGAAATGGAGCAGCTGTTTGCTTGGCAGTGAAAATGGGCTGGGTTARTTTGACACACTGGGGGTGCTCATGGCTGGCCCAATTAACAAAGTCTCTGTGCCTTGAGGGTTACAAAGAACAGCAGTTATTGTCTTAGCAAGCCACAAATTTGCAGCATTGARATGGGATTTTTATCTGTAGACCTAGAGTTATACTTTCAATAGGTAATTATTGGACTTCCACTGAATCTCAGCATCATCAACTGTTGAAGTGACAGAGGAGAGAGGGTAAAGCAATGCTTTCTTCTCTGATTTAAAAAGAAGTCCATCTGCAACCAGACTTTAATGGTTGATAGTGCAGCCTATTACAACATTTTTTTTTCACAAGAATAGATTAATTTGGTGTGATTTTTTTTAACAGCAACCATGCTTTCCAAAGACCACTGATCCATAGAGTTTTTCTATGGTAGAACTGTGCAATCACAGAACAATTGAGATGGAAGGGACCTCATGATGTCCTTAGTCTGACCTCCTGCTTCCAGCAGGGCTGGCCCTTAGATTGGTGTGTACAGCTATCATTGCTCTTGCAATGGGCTGACCACTGAAACAATTGTAGTTTTTCCCTGGCTGACTTTTGGCTAGTATGGTTGCTCATCACCAAAAAGCAGCAGGGGGACATTCATCAGCTCTCTCTGCTGATGAACTAAGGTGTTCTGCAAATGTGTGCTTCATTCAAATTCTTCAGCTGGAGTATACCTAATAACTATTATGTCACCTAAAGATACATGTTAAAGTACAATTATTTAGAGCCTGACACTTTTCTTCACCGGAAATTTTAAAGCTTTGAAGTTGTTTCAAACTTTATATTCGGGAAAAACAAGCCCTTTTTGAAAGATTCTAGGAAAGAATAGGTTACATGTAGCAGGGTAGATGGGGAATGATAATATAATAGTAGAGTATTTAAGGTTGTTCTAGTGCTTGACCACTCTTTCAGTGAAGAAATTTTTTCTGATATCCAATCTGAACCTTCCCTGGTGCTACTGGAGTCCATTTCCCCTTGCTCCTTCATTAGTTGCCTAGGAGAAGAGGCTGACTCCCATCTCAAGGATGATAAGGTCACCCTTGAGCCTCCTTTTCTCCAGACTRAACACCCCCAGTTCCCTTGGCTACTCCTCATAGCACTTACGTTCAGACCTTTCACCAGCTAATATAATAATACAATAATAATATAATACATTAATATAACATTATAACTAACTTTGCAGGGGATTTTATTGTTATTTTTATTTGTTTTTGCATCTGATATCTATTGAGAAAGAGCAAGACTTCAAACCTGGAGACCGCACCTTATAAGCCATGGACAAAATTTCTCGACTGTAGAGAAGTTAAAAATAATCTTCCTTATGGCACTTTGTCATAAGCAGTATTTGAAGATGAAATGTTTTGCCTTTGGAAAAGTTTAATGCTTTGGCTAGAAAATGTCACCARAAGTAATTATTGTTTGGATAGTATTCCACAAAGAGGAGTGAAAGACGGTTGAGCTACATAGGCACAAACTAGGATCTGTGTTTTAACTTGGTTTTGCCCTTCACTAAAGGTGAAGGCATGACTAAACCATATATAAATTGTACATTATCTTTTAACTAAAAGATGAAACAATTTTGTAACTTCTCATTTCAGAATTGGGGCAGTGAACTGTCGTGTCCTGGACATACTCCATCTAGTCGTGTCCCAAATTCAGGTGAGAAAGAACACCTAAACTAAAATCACACATAGGAAAAAGTTCATCTTTTGTTTCTAAAAACAGTAAGATGTTGGAATTACACATCCTAGTTGGAAAGTAAGCAATGAAAGCTGATATATTTTGCAGCAAAGGGGAAAAGTCTGTCTTGCCATTCACAGTAARTTCTGCATGGCAGCAGATGTGCTCTCTGTGGATAAACGTGGTCRTATTTATCATATGCATGTATCATATGCCTCATTTATCATACAGCAACATGGCAGATTAAAATTGCCCGGGAGGGTTAGTGACTTTGCAAGCTGGAACCTACTCTGGTAAGCAGTGCAGTGCAAGTGCTGTGTGTACTTAGAAGGCTTTACAGGAAGATTTTTAATAGGAAACATTGATCTATGACCCAAACCTGTAAGCCAATTAAAAGAGATTGTGTGTAAGGATCTGTAAACATATCTAGGCCGTTTCCACTTTTTAMCTAAGCTGTTTTAAGTTCCATTTCTTTCTGTATAGTTGAGTACATTGCTGTAAGCAAAGGCAAGAAGTCATGCCTTTTGCCTAGCTGACACACAGAATTTGAGGTTTTTCTACCTCAAATTCTGCAAAAATGCCATCAGATGGGAGCCTAAGACTTGCATGTTTATTCTGTCAAACAACATTTTGCCCATTGTCACTAATCCTGCTTTTATTCTCCTGCTGTTTTTAGTACATGAGCTACGGCCTGCTGACATCAAAGTCGTAGGAGCGCTGGGAGATTCCCTGACTGTGAGTGCTGCTGTATTCCCATGTTTAGAAGAAGAGCAGTTGTTGATTTCTACCTAGATGTTGTCACGTCAGGCATCATCAGATAGAAAGCAAATTGCTTTGGCTTGGCAAAGCAAAACTCATCTACCTGGTTCCCTTTGCAAAGAAATAGCCTGAAGGGATATGAGTGACACTGGCAATTGTGTAATCCAGCRATGAATAATTCAGGCCAGGACAGAAACAGGATCCCATTCTCTGCTGCATACAGTTTATTCAAGTGTTTTCAAAAAGGGAAATGGCTGTCTTATAGAAATAGTCTCTTCTGACATGAAAAAAAAGTAAAAGCTGTCGATATTTTTGATGCAATAAGACATTTTGCTGAAARCTCCCCTGGAAATAATTGATTGCASTATGAAATGCTTCCCACTTCAGATAATTCTGATACTTCTGTATTCCAGAATTTTGCTTTCAGATGTTGCTTTCTGGGTTAGAYGTTTTCCAGTTAAAACTCTGATATATTTCAAATACCAAGAAATGTAGATGAAAAAACCAAAAAAGTTGGCACAAAAAAAAAAGGCCCCAGAGAAGAATAGGAGGGAATACTGCTACTGCAGATCTGCACTGAAGTTTTCTGAGAAAATGTTCTAGAATTACACAGCTCTACAGAATTGTTCTGGCATGGAATGAAAGCAAACATTTGTGTCAACAGTTCCCATGAATTTTAACTCCTGAACTAAACCAGTGCTCATTCTAGCAGCTTTTGTYCCTGTTGAGTTCAGAGGCACTTGAAGGGTCTGAAGCCCTTAAATGAGCAGGCTTGTCTTACAGGCAGGTATGCATGTCTTCATTATGCATCATGCACCTCCTCATTAGCTCTGAAATGGATTTTGCTTGACCTGATGTAATCCTGGTTTTCCCTGGTGCTGCAAAGCTTTGAGCTTTTCTTAGAAGAAATCGGTAAAGACCCTCTGAGTCTCCCTCCTATCCATTTCCATGACCCTTAAAATTATTTGCTTAATTTTCTCCCCCACATCTAATGCTAGATACACTAGTACACTAGCACATAGCTCCTATTTTTAAAATCTTCATTCTTTTAATCCATGAAATATCTCAGAGGGCTCTAGTCATAAGGGCCAGATTATGGTCRTTGAGTTCTGTCACAAGAGCCGATAAAGGCAGTTTCTCATATTGCCATTATTCATGCAGTTCCTACCAGTTGCCTTTGCCACAGCAAGGTGTGTTTGGGGGTTTTATTGAGTGATTTATTTGGGGGGCTCAGAAAAATGGGTAATTTTCCCCATGTGTGCATATACACCTCCTGCAGCAGCCACGCTTTTTACGGCATCACCATCCTTGGCACAGGGGCACTGCAGCAGCAAAGCCCACCAAAGCATTGATTGTCCTCCTGGTACTTCCCACAAAATCCTGGAATGCTGTCAGTGTTTATGGATGCAGTGTTTATGAATTTTTAGTTCTTTAGACCACTAAAAAACTGTAAAGCTGCAGAAAAACACCTTCTACCAGTGGCTATGCTGAATGCAAGCCAGGGTGCTGACCTTGCTAGAGGTCTGTCCCTGTCTTGTGAGCTACTCAAATTCATCACAAAGGTCTTTGTTTGGTTGGCTTTGCATATTTATTTAATTTTGAAGGATATTAAAGTTCACAGTGCRGGAAGGAAGGCTGTCTCAGTCTAGATACAGTCAGAGATTAATGGAACATTGAGTAATTTAGTCATGTCACTGGTTAGAATTCATGTGTTGGCCTTCTTAGCACCAACGCACAGTGAAAACACTAGATACACCAGCATGCTTATCTATACTGACAAAAAAAATCCTSTCTACACCTCATCAAATCTGTGTGTTAGACTAGCAGACTGGATCCAGGAGAGGAAAAATGGATTGTACACCAAAGATTTGTTTTCTTGGCAGTTTAAAAAGCAGCTCCTCTGATTTATGTACAGCTAAAACTRGATGAGAATTTTTTCATCACTGTTTGGGGCTATTTTTTCCCCTGGATTATTAAGTCTCTCAAAATCATCTTTCTTCAAGAAATACCAGGATGAAGCATCTTCCATCAAAAAAAAAAAATTCCAAACAAATACAAATCTCCTGATGTTAATCTGGGTCCCATTGGGTTGCTAAAACAGTAYGAGTAGTAACTTTAAAGTTTTATTATGACTTGACATAAGGASACTCTGATGTCCTCTGGCTGGACTACATCTCCTCTGATGCTCCATTGTCTKCTGTCCAGATGAGCTGCTTTTGCATATGAGGAGAAGCCCAGAWAATTGAAATATGGGAGATGCAGGGCTGCCCACAGACCGGCATGTGGGGGTGGATAAGGACATAGACCATTTATGCTAAAACTGGGATATTGCAAAAGCTTGGCTGGATGCAGAGTAATGTTACTAGAATGCTTGAGATCTTTCAAAACATGATGTCTATCTTACCTAAATTTGTAAGGCTTTTTTTTTTCTCTCTTAGTATTCTATCAGTTGTTATTTCCATCTTTTCCAGACTGCAGTAGGAGCCAAAGTACCTGACCTACAAACAGACTGGATGGGACTTTCCTGGAGGTGAACGAAATTTTTTTCTTTCTCTATTTTTGTCCGCACAGTTAAAAGTGTGGGCCACCTGGTTGTGTAGCTACATCTTTATGTAAGTAAATTCAGGGAAGGATGCTGACAGCAAGTATTGCTTGGCAAGAAATGGAGGAGTGTTTATTTTTTGTTTGGTTGTTTAGTTTGATTTTTGGGGTTTTTGTGTGTGTGTGTGTGTGTGTGTGTGTGTGTGTGTGTGTGTGTGTTAATCAGACCTGAATGCTACAAGGTGGTCATGTGTCCCAGTACCTTTTAGCCTTTTTGTAGTCTCTCTGGAATTTATTCAAAATGTGGCTGTTGCTGTGATTACCTCTTACAGTGTCTAATGCTGGAAGGTCTAAGTGAGTGTGCATTGGCATGAGCATGGTGAGAGCACTGCACGCATACTCAGTGAAAATGCTCCAATCACCTTTGTTATTTCAAAGTGGGCAAACAGTGCACATCAGAGGGTGTGAAGCTCAATATCCATGCTAGAGAGGAAGAAAACTGCTTGCTCCCTGAGAGCAGATGTATGATTGTGAAGTGTGTGCACACATACCCATCATTCTCTTTGCTCTTTGTGCATCCCTCTGCRTGTGTCTGCAGGAGTGGATATTTTCAGGAGGGGCTGCCAGAAGAGTGTAAGAGTGTATTGGCTCTGCACACAGACAAATTTTGAATGGTAGAGGCAGGGGCTCTTTTCATATTCAGCAYTGCAGAATTGCAAATAGGTATTTAATGAATATTTAATACATAACAGTGCATAAATGTAATCTCAGCAAGGTAACATGGAGCAACTTTAGTGAGGAAATATGCCTTTCTATGATCGGTATCCCAGCATGTATGAAAAATTAGTTCTCCCAATATGGTCTGTTCCCAGCCTGAAGGCATAGCTTCTATCTTAGCTGATGCCCTGCTTTATTTAGGGTGAGTTATCCTTTCATTACTTTCCCTGAATTCCTGTGGTTTATCTCCTTAGTCCTGTTTGAAGTAAGTATTTTGTAGGAGGGTTGCTTTCCTTCTTGGGCTGCTACAACAGCAAATAGCAACAATAAGACAGATGGCTGCAGGATTAACCCTACTGGGTGATTTTGTTCTTTTYCTTTGTAGTATTGGAGGTGATGAGACTCTGGAGATCCAGGCTACTTTACCCAGTGAGTATCTTAGAAAAGCAGAAGTTGCRTATTACACTGAAAGTCGTTAAAGTGGATGCTAAGAAACATCTGGAAATGGTCATTCTTTCCTTGCAAACAGTGGGGCTGTCCATCTGTTGTGGATATGAGCAGTTAATGTGAGTCACAGCAGAAATCCAGACTGACCTGATTTAGCTGTAAAGTTAATTCAGCCCCTCGACATCACAGGACCTGCATGTGATTGTATCATCCTTTTGACAAAAAGAATTAGGAGTAAATGTGCTGAAGGGGACAGAAGTTCCTCCCTTATTTTRTTTTGTGCTTTCTAGTGACTGACTAGTTTTGCTCCTCCTTTATTTTGTWTTGTGCTTTCTAGTGACTGACTGTAACTGTCTGTGGACAAATAAAGGGTTATGAAACAATTATCAGTTTGTCTGGCCAGGGTTGTTGACAAAGCTATGGTTCTTCCTGATGRTTTCAAGTTGCTACACAGCAGTGAAAAAACATATCTAAAAATACTGGGATTTTTTTGCCCTAGTGTAATTGGGCCCTGTAGTTGCCATAGAAACCACTAAGTGGTCAGYGTGACAATAAATTGGAAAGGACTTGATTTACAATGGTTGATCTATTTGTATRTGATCCATGCTATGGAGCAGTTTGACAATACCTGACATTGTTAGTAATAAAATCCRATGTGCTTTGCCTTGTACCAGGCTTATCACTGCCTTTGAAGAAATATAGAAGGCATCATTCATTTATGCATTATAAATTAGATTCTATAAAGAGGTTTCAGACTGCACTACAGACACAGTAACAATAACAGTTAKCAGACATCATGCTTCCCCATTGAAGGTTTCAACGAAATCTAGAAAAATTAAGGAAATTCACTTCTCTGCCAAAGTATTATTATCTGGCTGGAGGAGTGAGAGGTAGAGGGCTATACTCAGGGCACCTGCTCCTGGTACATGAATGAAAGCAACCATGAATACTTTGACACTTAAATTTAAGACTGGTCATTTTCCTGAGAACAACCTATGCATTTCCTGGGCCACCAGGCCCTGACTCCTCAGGCCCATGGAGAGAAATTATTGCAGTGATGAAATCTGGACAGTAACTAGAGTCTTCAAAGCTGGTGTGTCTCTAGCTTCTGCAAAGTCGTAGCGAATGAGGGGAGAACGTATTCCACCACATGGAGTGGTCCATATTCTCACACTCAATTGCAGGAGGTGATGCTGCTGGTTCTGCTGTGAATGGTTAAACACTGTGGTTTTYCTTTTTAAGACATCTTGAAGAAATTCAATCCAAACCTCTTTGGCTTCTCCACCGGCAGTTCTAAGGAAACAGCTGGATTCAACGTTGCAGAGAGAAATGCCACAGCACGGTAAGGACAATCACAAACGAGAAAGGGCAAAGGAATGAGAAGTGATGGACTGGCAGGTTACCTTTGGGATGCAGGGTTGGGGTAATGCTGATGACCTGCTGGTACTCAGCACTTTTCTGTGATCTGAGGTTTTTGATTGTGAGTTTTGGGTTTTTATTTCTTTTATTCAATTCAGTATTTGGGGGATTTATTTGTTATCTTTTTCTATATTACAAGCTTCCTTTCTTTATTTGATTTCTGCCCATAATTTTTGAGCCAATACCATAGTTATGCTTCTTATTCAACCAGTACCTTTTTCTGTCCAGCCTTCAGTATGCAGGTCCCTAATTCACTATCAGGCAATATCTGTAATGAGAAAAAATTCATAAGTATCTCTTTTATTCCTTGATTTCTATAAACTAATGAATAGKTGCCTCAAATTAACAAATAGAAGCAGACTGCTACCTAATGGCATTAAAAACCATCCCTGTATGCAGTGAAAAGAGAAAAAATTGAGCAGCTGGGAAATAACTCCTTTTTCCTCCTGAAGGAAAAATCTRCTACTCTGTTAAGAACCAAAATGTGTAAGAACTTGTATGGCTTAAGCTGTGCCTGCTCCATGAATACCCAAAAAATTTGTTTCCAAAGCTTTTTGTGACACCTTTAACAACCATTAAATCTGCTGCAAGAGAGATTTAGGATAACTATCAAAGCCTGTATGCTACTATATGTATTTCATAGGTGCCCCAAGCAAAGCTGATTCAGCGTGATCAATGTGGTTCTGGGAATCCARATAATGTAACTGCATTTGTGCAGTTGCTGGAGGGAGGCAGGGCTTATTAGCTCAAGCACAGTCTTATTCTAATATATCAGGAGCTCATTTCCAGCTGGTGTCTCAGCATGGTTTGTGCTTTGGCCCGTGGATGTTGCATCCTGTCCAGAGCTGGACTGGTGCTCTCCAGCCTGGCAGTCCCACAATGTAAGCAGCATCTTCCAGCTATAAGACAAGCCATAGGAATTTAAGGCCAGATCAGGAAGGCTGGTTAGGTGCCCAGCTTCTATGTCAGCACCAAACTCACTCACTAGGTTTTTGAAGGGRGTTATGCAACTCAGTGTCTCTGTGCATCTGGGCATTAGTGAGTTTTTCCAAACAAAATACACTTAAGCCRACTCTGAGATGGGAAGAACTCATACCAATTGTCTGCCACTTGGCAGCCATCCCAGCTGAARCCTTTTCAGATCAGATTCACTTGTGCAACTTGGTCCTGCAGARTTTGCTCAGCCTTTTGAGGCATCACTTTCCTTATACTGATTTCTGCTAATCCTAAGATCCCGTGAAATGAGGAGGGGGAGATCAAGAGGGTGACATGCTTTTAGAGCACACATCTAAAATCTTCTGTTCTCTCTCCTAGTGATATGCCAGCCCAAGCACGTGCACTGGTGGAGCTGATGAGAAGCAGCTCGGTAAGTGGGATTTGGGGCACCCCCCAGTGCTCCCATGGTCTCTGGGAGATGACTTTAATTAATGGGATGTTTGAGTCAAGAAGAGTGTTCTACTGATGAAAGAAACGTCCTTGTCTCTGCTGTGCTTTAAGACAAATGTGCCAGATTAATTACCCCTCAGGTAGGATGCAGTGCAGCCAGATGTAAGGATGGCAGTGAGGAAGACGAGAAATCTGAAGGCTCTGGTGAGATCACAGCATTGCTTAGCTGAGCAGCTGTGACAAAGTGAAGGTCATAAAGACTGAGTGTAAAATTGCTGGAGCAGGTACCTGCAGACAAACATGAATCCCAATTGCAGGAACAGAGAATGCTGAAATCTTTGCGGTAGAAAAAGCCCTCTCAAATTCTGGTTTTGAACAGGCAAATAATTAATCAGGGACCAGAAAGCTCAGGACTGGATGAATCCCTGTCACACCAGTCTTTTAGAGAATTAGTAGGGGATCTGGTCTGCTGTGCCAAGTCCACTGAGTGTGCTACAAAGAGCACCAAAAGTGGGGAGGGGAAGAGATCTGTGAGAAACCCAAAGCTGCCCTGCTCCGAGTGCTGGCTGAATTTGAGTGGATGACTGTCTGGGTGTGAGCTGTTGGTTCAGGGAGAGCATTCCCTCTAAGGGAATGGGAGTGCCTGGTGCTCCTTGGCTCAGACTGAATGGGAAAGGAAGGCACTGAATAAGCAGGATTTGTCAAAGCATGTGTCTCTCCATGCCAGAACTCTTGATGGATGCTGCATGCTCACCCCACTGTCAGTTACTCTGCATTGCCAATTGTTTGGCAGAGTGAAGGGAGCTGGCATGGTTTTTCAATAGGAGAGAAGAGGAGAGGCTCTCGAGCTTTGTTTTATTCACAGCTTTTTATGCATTTTTTTAAAAAAGGGAGGCGGTGTGTCCCTGCCATAGCATCGCCTCTTCATGAAAATCTTTCCAAGCAAATTGTTGGTTAAATAGGAGAATTCAGACCTGTGGGTGATTCCCAGGCCCTCCSTCTATTTGTGGGATCCTTTCGCAGATGTTTGTTATGTAAATGCACCACACTAAAAATAGTTGCCTTTGATTCCTTTCTTTGTACTGAATGTTACAAAATGTTTTGATGAGATCCAGCTCTCAGCAGCGSCTATTGTTAGCTTGTGGTGACGTGGGTGCTGCAGCTGCCCTTATATGAGCTCAGTGAAGTCACCAGCCTCCTGGACTCTTCTATTTTAACCCAGCTGTCTGTTCCCTGGGGCACCCCTCGCCCCTCCTGGCCACGGGGTAATGCTTGCCCAGCTGGCAGGGATCCCCAGCAGCTCCAGTTCCACGGCTTCATGAGTCAGTGCAGCCTCCACTCCCACACAACTTTATCCCCACGCTGCCTGCAGTGTGCAGCCATGGCTGGCAAATCTCTCCTGTCCATCTCTGTTCTGAAGCTGACATTCATTTAGGGATGCTTGCTGCCACAGACACATTTCCATGCTTGGTTACCCTGACAGAGCTTGTCTGCTGAAGGGAATTTCCTTACAGGAGCCAAGGTGGATTGCAGCAGACTAGCAAACAGTTCAGATTTTCCCCCTGGAGAAATGCTTTTCTTTTGCCAGCTTAACTCAGCATGCCTCCTTTGTTCTGCCCTACTGTCTGTGCCCCATTTAGCCCCATTTGTGAGTGTTACATCTGCATGCCTGAGCAATGGATGCTGCAATCTGTTTATTTTATGTACCACTAGAAAATTAACTTCAAGGAAGACTGGAAGCTGATCACTGTCCTTGTTGGAGGCAGAGACCTATGCCAGTACTGCTTGGACAAGGTTTGTATCTCTGAATTCGGCATTCTCATCCAGGCATTTGGCAGGTGACCAGCCCTGGAAATAAAATCTTTCTCTTTCTTAGGCAGCCAAAGTTCCTCTTTGTTTAAAAGCACTTAGACGTCCTGCTCTTTTCATCTGTATTGTAACAGAAACAAGCACACAGCTTTTAATACGGGCACTGCAGCTCTGGAGAAATGCATTATTTAAGAATTAGAAACCTGCCCATATCGAACAAAACACCAAAATTAAGCTGAAGAGCTATCCCTGCTTAACAGGACAAAGCAATGAGCATGGTGGCTTAGGCATGTTATGGGACACAAGTTTCTTCTGGAAATCACCTCCACACAATAATTACTGAGGATGCCCAATTCTTGCTTCAGAATGACACCCAAAATAATTCCATCCATTTACAGTAAAAAACATGTCTTTTCTTTAGCTGCAAGTGATCATTCCCTCTGAGAAACTTCATGTGGCACAGACTGGGGGTCTGGGCCCCAGCTTGTCGAAATGACTGGGCATTGTTGTCTGTTTTGCTCTTTCCTTTACAGACTGCTCCCTGGAGCCTTTGTTTTCACAGCTACATCTGTATAACTACAGGCACAAAGTTGTTCTGCTTGTGGGCTTTGTGGGGTCTGACTGCCTTCTCATCAGTTACTCCAGACTAGCAGGTTAAAAAAGATACTGTTCTGTTCATAAGGCATACCAGTCTGGTCTGGGTCCCCTACCAAACAACCTGAAATCCGAAAATGTGATCTATATAGTCATTATCAGGGAAAGACTCTGCCAGGATACCTCAGGATTTTCTACAGAGATTAGGGGAATATATTAATGATATAAAAACACAAGCACTGTATAATCTCTGAACAAGTGCCAGTGAACTTCTTGATCTGGAAATGTATCTGCCAACTAAAGAAAAAAGGAGCATCAAGTCGGTGTATTTTCTCACAGACCACCTTCTTGKTTCCTGWAAAAGACTGATCCARTTTTTYTTTKTTGTTTTTTTAAACAGGAAACCTATTCTGTGCAAAAGTATGTAAAGCACCTTCAGGACACTCTGGATATTTTCTATGAGGAGGTAAGCTTTTAAGACACCCTAGCAAGCTATGTTCCTGGCAAGCACACTGATGTTTTTCTCACCTCTGATAGACTGTCAGTGATTATGTTTCATACAAGGTCATCTTTCAAATAGTGGGAGTCAGGCTGTTCCTCAGTGCTGCATTTAAACAACTGTATTAGCTAATGCTCTGAGAAAGAGGGCTGCAGTTTCAGGAAAACTGTGTGTTTCACAATATATATATATGCTGTAAACCAAACATACCATGACCCTACAGCCAGTTTTGGTGGCTAAACAACCACACACAGTTTCATTTACCCTGGTGCAAATGGAAATGCCCCCAGGAGTGAAGCAGCATTTCAGCTAGTTTGTACTAGCTGTTGGAATTTTTTTTGGCTGACATCCACTATGTCTCCCTCCCCCTCCTTTTATACATCATCCTTGCACATGCCATTGGCTGCAGTTGGTGCAGTTTGCAGTGACTCCCTGACCTACRGATGGCACTTCTTGCTCTTTGTAGTGGTATCATGTTCTGTTATTTGTAACATGTCTGTATGTCTGGTTATTATAATCCTTGTAGCTCCCAAGAGTCTTTATCAACATGGTGGAGATGCTAGAGTTCTCTGGACTGCGTCAAATCACAGCAAGCTCTTCAGAGTGTGCTTTGACAGCAAAGTAAGTGAGCAAAACAACTCTTTGCCTTTAAAGTGACATTTCTTTGGCTCAGTCTTAATTCCTACAGGAGGACATCCACACGGAGCTTTCCAAGCTATTTGCCTTGCCACCTTTACCTGATGCATTGATTCTCATCAACTTTCTGTTACTTCTCCCAGTCCTTCGGCTAAAAGACTTTAAGGCAGCATGACACAGCACAAATCACAACATCTGATTGTTATACTGCTGAACTTTTTTTGCTCAGCCATCTTCTGGTCAGCAGCACAGGCTGACATCTCTGGTTCCTCTCTTTGTATCCAGTGCTGCATTACCTCTGGTGCAGGCTGGGCTGTGTGCAGCAGAGTRCACAGCCAGGAACTGCTCCTGACACCCTAATGAAGGAGACCAAAATCTTAACTCGAAGGTTGAGGGATTTGTTTTAGAAAGCAGCAGTGTCTTTAAAGGCATCAGAATGAACATAAAAGGCTGTTAGTCTTGCAGAGAAAGGTATAATGAAGACTAGTAGTTGGAAGACAATGCCAAATGAATTCAAATTAAGTAAGGCACAGCTTTTTAATAATACAAGTGATTAACTACAGGAACACATTGGAAGGGAAAATAATGAATTTACTAYCTTGCCTGATGTCTTCCTATGCATTCCAAGCACATTCTTAGAAGATGAATTTCATTGAAGCAAAGTTACTGCCTCTTGTTATGAAGGTAACATAATAAAACAGAGTAGTGCAAGGATTCAGACTGCCGGAAAATTTTTTCTTTTCTAACTTTAAACTCCCAGGTGTTTGAAAATCTGYTGCAACCCTATTCATGTCTTATTATTCTAACACATGTGATTTCCTGCTAATTTGTGGCAGGCTAAACACTTTTTTGTGTTTGACCCAAGAGTAGTGGATCCTTTYCTGGCTGTGACAGGTGTTCATTTTGAAAAGTAAGTCAGTAGAGATTTTTTTTTTTTCTGAAGTAACTGTCCATTTCTAAGTCAACAAGGTGGCTCTCCATTCTGCAAGTAAGCTTTGATCACCTATCTGCAGCTTCTTGAACCAGACATGCTCTGCTGAAAGACTGTGAATAGACTATTCTAGATTGGCTTTTAATTGTACTATTTCTTTTGTTGAAGGAAAGTTTGCCCGTGTTTCTTAAACCCAGAGGAAAATTCTCCTGAATTTCAAGAAATTAAGAGAGTCAACAGAGACTTTCAGGTAATACATTGATTCCATAATTGGTCATCTTCACTTGTGTCTCTTTATATTTCTTCCCTCACTGCCCTTCCTCTCATGCATATCCTCAGCACTACAGAGAGGGATAAATGGAAAACAACTTGGCCACAGCCTAAYCAAAACCCTACCCATCTAACCAGTTAATAGCAGAGCAAGTCTTTCCACATTTTCTTATGATTTGACCTCAGTTCTGAGGTGGATGTAGATGGAGACCAGTTCTGTTTCCAAYTGCTGTTTCAATAACCAAAAAGGAGTTAACAGTGATGGCTCCTCTGTTGATATGTGTTTGTCTGCTATGACCCCAATGAGCAGCTTACATGAATTAATACATCACTGCAAGAGTGACAAATGACTTTGCATCAGCTGTTTTGTGGTTACTCTTAGCAGAAAAAATTGACTAAACCAACCATCAACCAGCTTGCTATCTGAGAGTAACTTTTCATAGCCTCAGGCATAAGATTCACTCAAAATTAACAGAGGCTGTAATTAGCTATTGGAGCAGAAGCTTTTTCCATCAATGTTCTTATGAATACAGGAATCACTGTATCAGATCACATTATGTTCTCCATTCTGGCTCTGGCAGTGGCTGTTGTCCAATGAATCTGGCAAAGCTCAAGAAATTCACCCTGGGTAATACTTGTTTAAGCCTACTAGAGGYGTCCTTCTCCTTAACAAAGGATGTGGGTTTTGGAATGTTTTGAGACATGACCATGAGCATTAGCATTTATACCCATAAGACAGCAAGTTACAATGAGATGGGGTTTTTATTTGTATGAATGTCTGYGGCCATAATTTTTTTAAGTGGCAGGTAATTTTTCAATATGTAAGTTTTATTTTAATTCAAGCACACCTTTCTGAAAAATCGAGTGCATTTCAGCCTCAAGTTGGCATTTGAGACTTATTTGTCACTTCTAAAAATGTTGGCCTTGTTCCTTTTTTATCATTTTCTGTAAACTTTAATCTCATTGTTGTTGCGCAGCTTTGGTTTTTAAAAGCAAGGTTTGAATTACTTCTTTTATAAAGACTTTTTTTATTATTATTAGGCAACTTTTAATATTGTTTGTATTTTCATTTTTGTTTGAATTAACCCAGCTTCTGTGCATTTTCCTCACGAAAATCTCTTCACGAACTAAATTCTTTTCTTAGCCATTTTCTTGACTGCTTTATAACATTTAGCCRGATTTACACCAACAATTTATGGCTTCCTACAATGAAAGATGTGTAATCTGCATGTTTTTGATAGCTGACAAATGTTAGATGAGCCTTGCAAGTAACTCTTCTGTTTTCACTGATTAYGCTCTGTCCAGGCTGAAGCCTTGGGGCTGATCAACAGCGGTCGGTACGAACAGAGGGAGGACTTCGCAGTTGTCATGCAGCCTTTTTTCCGGAACACCTTGATGCCCCTGGATAGTGTGAGTCCTACCTTGCTTTCCCTTGATGCAAGGGCCAGTATCTTGATTTCTCTTAAGCCAGTAAGATCTGTGCCACAAGGCCTGTGTTTTTTCTCTTTGCACAGTCTAGTGGCATAGCGTRAAATCTCTAGTGAGAGTGACAGGAAGATAGGAAAGACTGCTCTGCCTGTGAATTAAAAYGGCTTTAGGAAACATTCACAGTGTGCACCCACAAACTAGGCACCTCTGACTTYCTCTAAACTGCATGTTACTTCCCCCTGTTGAGTGGGTTGGTTTGCATTCACCACAGTTTTCCGACGTAGGTTACGGAAAGTGTTCAGGTTTTCTTCACATGGAGACCAGTACTTGAATCTCTGACTCATCCCAGCCTAGAAACAGGAAGCAGCCTTTGAAACCAAACACTGRTTCTCCTTCTTTTCTCCATTAGGTATACTGTGTAGTTAGGGATACAAATAAACAGCATGAATCCAGGTCAAAGCARCTCAGATTTGAACAGTACTGATCATTTTTTCATACCATCTCCATTTTTTTTCTGGCAAGCTTCAAGGTTGAGTAATGGTCACCACACAGGTAGTAATGAGGTAAATTCCCCCTAAGAGAGACACATGCCACGGCTGAATAAGCCTATCATTTTTATTGTTACCTGAAATTTAGCAGAAATTTCAACACCTGGAAGGTTGTAAGTCGGAGACATGGAAGTTTAAAAAGCAGTAATAAACAGTTTTCTATCAGTTCTGTACATAATGGAATGTGGGTCAAAGGCAGTGTCTGTGTGATTGCTGTGACTGTTGGCTTAATGGTTAGTTTAGTTTTGTTATGAAAATTGCTGTGTGAAGTTGAGCAGGCTGCATTACACAGAAGGTCTCAAGGTGCAGTAATCACCCCRTAGTTATGAGAACCTAAGTTTATTTGCAGTGTTAAAACATGAGCAAATCAAAACTGTGAACTGGGTATACCAAGTACAGTACACTATTAGGTGTATCAGATCTCACGTATTGAAATTTGCTGAGAAATTTTTGCTTTTATTGCAGACCAACAAGCCAGATATGAGTTTCTTTGCTGCAGACTGCATTCATTTCAGTGTAAGAGGCTATGCTGAGATGGCCATGGCTCTCTGGAATAATATGGTAAGAGTTTGCAACTTAGTTTCCTATGAGTTTGGGMTAGCAGTAGCTACAAAAGATGCCGAGAAAGGTGTCTGAAACAAAGGAGTAAACAAGACATAAAACTGATATCCTAACAAGAGGGGGTTGCTCAGTTCCGAGGTTCTTCTCACTCTGCATTGCTTAGGAACGTAATCCAAAGTGATCATGTTGCATGAAACAGGGTAAGTCTTTGCTCGTTCAAAATGAGAAGTCCTGAGAGTCTTAACGTAATGAAAAGTTCCTTTCTATTTTGGTAAATAATTCACATTAAAACAAAAATTTAAAGATTCAGTTCTGTAGGTTTGAAAATGTCTGTTCAATGAGCTTGCCCTTCTTCAGTGAATTCTATTATATTTATTAAAAAAACATATATGTGACTGAATTTTTGCTGCCATTAATAGTGTGGACATGTTGTACCACCCACTCTAGTATCTGAGGCAGTTCTAGTAGAGTCACTAAAACTAATGGGGGACTGAAATCAAACCTATGATGCTTGCAATCACATTCCATCTGTCATTTTGGGGGAAATTATAGCTTTCAAATAGTGTTGGAAGAAGGTGTAAGAGGCACATGCTAGACYTGATAGCTCCAAGGTCGCAGTTGCTATCAGAAACATGTTTCCCTATGTTGGACCAAACTATGGCATTTTCATGCCACAGCAACATTTCCTCCCCTTGTCTTGTAAACACCAGTTCCCAAACACACTGTGCTAGCAGAAACCCTGCATCCTGGTTTGTACAACAAGCATAAAAGGAGGGGAATTTCTTTTCTGTCCAAGTAAAAGTCTGAGCAAGATAAGGAACTTACAGGACACCCCAGGGTGAGCTTGAGCAGAAGGACTGGAAGATGCAGGTCAGGAATCTGTGCAGCTGCCCAGTGCAGCACATGAGCTGTAGGTCCAGGGTTATAGAATGTACGATGCACACACATGCTTGGAGTAATTGTTTTGTGCATGCACAGCAAATCTGCCTGTTTTCCATCAGGCTTCCCTGTCTGGGACTCCAGATGACAGCAGGCTGGTAGGCTTCACTCTGCATCATAGCCTTTAAACAGGGCTAATGGTGGGCCAAAAACCCCAGGCAAATGTAGAAAAATTCAAATTGAGCATGGCTGAGGGTTTCAAGAAAAAAAAGAAGAGACAGTACCTGGACATATGGCAGTCTTAAATTGGGTTCCTGTTGCCATGTGGTATTCTTATTGGCCATTACTCATGCCTGAATCACCATCAGTCTTTTTTCCTATGCCACCAGAGKTTTTTTTCTGTCCAGACTGTCACTCATTTCCTACGCATCTAAGGATATCGACACAAAGCTTTCTACTGGGGTGGCAGGGATCAGGTTCTTACTGATGCAAAGCACAACTATTCCCTCCTGCAGAGAACTGTTGGTCTATGCCAACTGAAGATATTACTGTTTACTATTTAAATCTAGTTCTTGTAACACATCCCTGCTTTTCCCTTGCAGTCCTTGTACGGCAAGGCTGTGCAAGCTTACTGTAAGGCTGTATTGTTTCCCTGTTCCCTGAAAAGCTCGGCAGGCTGCAGGCTTATGGCCAAATGACAGAAATTCTTGTCAGTGCACATAAAGGGCCAGACTGTGCCTGGCCACTGTGTGGGTATCCAGGGACTGGGATGGCTTATGCAGTCTCTCCCTTGCCGTAATATTCTTTGCCCTTTTTGCTTTGTGTAAAGCAAAGTGTAGTCCTGCTCTCTGAAGTCGGAGGACTTTATAGTCTTAAGGGGCTTCCATGGGTCCACCTTGTCAGGTGTMTTTGGCTGACATGAGGAGATACATGGACAGTGAGTGTGGCTTGTGTTCTGCTTCCATGTTTGCTATATGCTCTAGAGGAGCTGTGGGTTTCTTCCAGAATTTGTCCTGTATCCTCATAGATACATACATCCTCATTGGGGATATGTCATCTTCAAAGCTCAGAAGCTAACGCTCCTGAAGAACAGATTGCATAGAGATGAAGTAAGCATGGATGGTTACAGAATTTTGCATATTATCATCTTTTGTCTGGGATCGGTGCCAGAATCTTTACCAAGTGCCCTGGCATGGGAAGAATTACAATTATCTACAAATAACCAGTTGCACTGCAGGCAGAATGCTGCAAGATGTGAGCCACACATTGTACAAATAACTGAGCTGTTCYCTTTAAGGTGTAATGAAACTACCAAATTCAGTCTTCACTGCATTAGCTGGTGGGTGGGCCAAGTGATTAGGAATCAAAAAAGAGTCCGTCAGGATCCTACAACAATAAGAAAAAACTTGGCACCATGTTTTGCTTCTTATCTTCTCTTCACTTGTTAGCTTTCTTCTCTTCCCTAGTTATATTTTTCTGTGGTTCATTTATTTTTATTTTTCAGTCTCTGCTAGCTTCTTTCTATTTTTATAATTTTTTTATTAAGAATGAGCTAGAGAGAGAAAGTATCCCCAATGTTTCCATATGGGAATCTTGTGGTTAGAATTTGTTTTCTCCATGTTGTGTTTGGCTTGTTGCTGTATTGTTTCTCTTCAGCATAGAGCTGACRCTTTAATCCCTTGAGGACAGTAAATGCCTGTATGGACAATAGCAGAAGCAATGGCCATCCTCTGTGCTGTATTCCCAGAAGTGCTGGATGACAACTTTGCAGTTCTCTATGGACCAATCTTGGAGTCATTACTTCAGGCATGCCATACAACAGTTGTAAACACTTCAGTTAACACGACTGAGCAAGCCTCTACTTGTTAGCTTAACTATGGCAACCGGTGGTATGTGCACTCCTAGCCAAGCACAACTGCCTGCTATTAGCCTGGGYTTATTTTATGTTGAATTGAAAATAGGCTCGGGGTGAGCCTTTGGTCAGCTATTGCAACTTACCTGACAGCTGACAATATAAAAGGCTCTGTTTAACTCCTTCTTGCAGTATTGTGAACCCAGCCTCAGCTAAAACCTCCAGGGAATTTCTTGTCTGAGTGAAGATTGAGAAGGTTGGCACTGTCCCATCCTCTCTCTGTAACTCTGTCATTTCTGAAGTGAATCCCATCACCATGATACCTGGGCATCTTTCTTTAAGTAATGTGCTCAGTAATATGTCTAACATATTTCATGTGGGTTTTTTCCGTTGTGGTTTTTATTGCCATTTGAGATGAGTACATAGCAGAACTGGGTGTAATAGTGAACCACTGCTTTAGCAAAATATTTAAAATACGTTGTATTCAGAGCAATGCAAAAGGAAAACAGACTTATCCTATTCCTTGCTTCCGAGGGAGTTATTCTGCAGCCAGTACATCTGATTCTCAATATCTTCAKTTCATGAGTGTTAAAATGTTTGCAAACTTTCCTGTGTTCCTGCTATCCCACTTCTTCACTACTGCAAGCACCAAAAGGTCGGATAAGAAGTTGTAACTGTCTAAGTCAAGAGAGTCTGAGAAGAAAAAAAAAATCATTATGTTTAACATTGCTTTTCTCTTCTTCAGCTGGAGCCAGTTGGTGAAAAGCAGACTTACAACAACTTTACCCATGACAGATCAAAACTGAGGTGTCCAAACCCTGTAAGTAAAGGTCATGGTGCTCTCTCCATCAATTACCTCTATTTTTCTCCTTTTTTTGCATAGGTAAAGCTCTTTAAAAGAGTATCTTTGTAAAGGCTTCAAATAGCYGAAAAATACTCCTGTTTCATTACAGATGGGGAAACCTGCTTAAGATTTTAGTCAAAAAACTTTTTCCTTGCTGCAATGGAAAGCCTCTCATGAAAGCCAGTTCTAATGAGCCCGTATATTTCCATTTGGTTGTTTGCAGCAAGTAAATTAGGAAGTGATGCCACCATTCTGATTCTGAGGTGGCTTCTTTTTTTTGTTCTTAGAATTCTCAGGCAATAGAGCAAGAGAGTGGTTGGGCTAAGATAGAGAGAAGGCAAAACCAGCTGATATCTAAAGATTTACCATTCTTCTCTGAGAAGGGGCAATGTCTTATTGTTGGGATACTGCCTGTTGAGTGGTGTGTGGTCAATAAGCCTTTCCTCTCCTTTCCTCTCCTTTCCTCTCCTTTTCTAGGAGAAGCCTTTTCTTTTCACACGAAGAAATAGTGGATTTGGAGATTCAGATCTCAGCTTGGAGAAAACAGAATCTTCAGTCCCCTACTGGGCTGTCATTGTGACTGCAGTAGCTGGAGTCCTGGTGGGTTCTTTGCTTGGCTGGGTTGTGTCACGAAGAAAAACCAAGAAGCGCCAACGTAAGACTGACACAGAAAACAGCATTAAAACAACCCCTCTGTAACACAAGTGGAACAAAGACCTTTCTCTGRAGAGGCTGCTCTCTGATGCCACACAGAAAGTAGCAGAACAAAAAAYCTGTTGGATGTGAATGAAGCTTCTTGGTTGCCCAGGGGTTTTTGAGCCAAATAACAATGATCTGTAATGTACTGTAGAGCTGTCTTCTGGAGACCAGTCCGGTGGAGGATGAAGTTCCAAGTATRCTGTGGTTTCACACCAGCTGGCACTATGTACCACACACCTTCTTACTCAATCCCCGTCTCTCTCCCTCAATGGGATGAGAAGGAGAATTGGAAASCCATGSGTTGAGATAGGAACMGTTTAATAACTGAAATAAAGTAAAATGTAATAATAATAATTGTAATGAAATGGGAAGTAACAAAAAAAGAGAGSAATAAAACTCAAGAAAAACAARTGTTGTACAATACAATTGTTCATTGCCTGCTGACTGATACCCAGCCCCTCCTTGATCATCAATCAGCCCCTCCTTGGACTTCTTCCCTCAATCTATACAGTATGTGTGGTGTTCTATGATATTGAATATCCCTTTGGTTAGCCCAGGTCAGCTATACCAGCCATGTCCCCTTCCATCTTCTTGCGCTGGCAGAGCACGGGAAACTGGAAAGTCCTTGGTTTAGAGTAAGCACTACTTAGCAGCAATTAAAATATTGGTTTGTTACCAGMATTATTCTCATACTAAATCCAAAACACACCACTGAACCATCTATTATGAAAAGTATTAACTCTGCCCCAGCTGAAACCAGGACAAAGCRTTAAAAATGTTTTCATTCTGGGGTCTAGTTTTTTGTTTCATTAATATTATTCARGATGTCAGTTGCTTGCACAAAGCAAGAACACCTGTTCATGCATCTTGGCTTCTTGCTTGTGCATCTGTCCTTTTTTCTTATAAAACAGTATTTTAAATATTAGAGACGAATCCATGATTGCAACCTGCTATTCCCCAATAGCAAGGTGAAAGTGACATRAAGAGGAGCTGCAATTTCACATGTTAGATTCCATCAAGACCACCATGTTGAAGGTGCCAAGATGATTCTACATGGGCAAGTACAATGCCATGGAAGCATCTTTGAGCTGGCTGCTGAGCAACTTGGATCCACATGGCATCCCTGGTGCAGTGCTGGGAAACACAGAATACCTGCAGGCTCTGCACTGCCTTGGTCTCCAGGCTCCTTCCATCTGGGACTGGGTGTGGAGCTGGGCCATACCCATCACTTCTCCTCCAGGGCTAAATAGTGCAGGAACAGTCCTGCATCCTTCTGCCCTCCCCTGWATGGCAGCTGGTTCTGGAGTGAGTCTTCCTGTGACAAAGGCATTTCCTCACTATCGCACAGTAAGGGGTTCTAAACAAAAATGTGGTGCCTGCAAGCTAGCCTGGCTTAGCTCTTCTCCTAGGACCTGTGTTGTGTTCAGGTCTCCCARGCTGGAAACTCCATGGCTATTATCCATGGAAGAATTTGCAAAGTTGTTTTTCACTTTCTGGTTATTTTGGTTTGGTTTTTCTTTAAAATTCTGATCAGGAGTTCTGAGATCATCCTTCTTGGAAATTAGATTTTCCTTGTTTTAAACCTGCAGGCCAGTTCAAATGGTCTATTAGTACAAAAGTTCTTCTGAATTAGTACTTCACCAGTTCCACATGATCTTGTTTTCTGATATCTTTCTTATTTCTTATGTCAAATACTTTACATTTTGATTTTATTGAAGCCAAAGTGAGGTTTGCAGTGGTGCAATTTTTTGTGATGTGTACTACACTTGCACTCCAGACATGCAAATGAGTATAAAATTATAATGTTTCCTGGAAGAAACTGTTCTGGGTTTCCTAARTTCACTATTATGCATGCAGAAGGTATTCAGACTCCTCCATTTTTTTTTTCACTGCTGTCATTGTCCTTGCTAAGGTAAAAATAGGTGGGCAGATTACAAGTTATGTAGTCAGGTTTCAGGGTCTGCAATTGCACTCACCTCTTCTCTGATCTGCTCTCAAAGGGCTGTTAATAGTAGGATTTTTATTTACCTGTGTTTTATTCACAGATGTGTGTTCGTGAGCTCTGCGTGCAGCACAAAATGGGGATATATTTAGAATGTAAAACAGAAGCACTTTCATCTTGCTCCAGTGCAGCACAGGCTGCTCTTCCTGTCCCTGTCTTCACCGTGGGTCATTAACTACCTACCTGATATTTATTTAGCTTGGGAAGTGGAAGCAAACAGAGCCTCCAACCATGAGACAAGATTTAGTGTGTTCCAGTCTACTCCATAGCATCTATGCCTCAGACACATTGGAAAATACAAGCCTCACAGGTGAGGAACCTGAGCAAATGTCCAGTGGATCACAGAGGCTCCTATCTCCTGTCATCCCTAAATGTTATTCTTGTGAGTCATCTTTCCTACTGGAAACTTTGATAGCCACTGCTCATACAACTCCTGATTTGGGAAGAATAAAAATATAGTAGTTCTCTACAGAGCCTTTTATCAGCACTAGGTGTTTCAAAGGAAACTCCAGGCAGTGGTTTAGGGCTGATTTACCTTTCCAAATTGTGTGTGTGCAGGAAGCAAGGTGGGAGTCCTGGAGCGTGAGTTAGAGCTACAAAATGCTGCATTCTCTCACATCAGCCTTTCCTGCCTAGAGATGGGTGCAAGTGCACTTTGGGTTTCATGCTTTTGCCCCCTACTATAATGACTGAACATCCTTTTTTATTGCTTAGGAAGCTAAATTTTGCTCTGAGCTGATAAAACCTAGATTATAAGAAGTGCAGGCAGTTGGGAAGTGAGATGAAAGATGGCTCTTAGCTCATTCACTATCCTGAAGGATTCTAGAATGGAAACAATTCTTGCACAGGAGCCTGGGAGATTCTGCTTTGGACTGCAGTTCCCTGTGGCATTTAGCCCTGTAAGGAATGCTGCCTTTACTGATGCTTTTGTGAACTGGAAATCCATCAAACTTAAATTATACTGTCTCTGCTCTGCTAATGAAACAGGAGACTTCCCCTACTTTCTGCAGCTTTGGTGTAGCTTTAATGCACTGGTAGCTGGAGCAGGAACTGGTGGGCTCCTTATTTAGTATATGGAAGTGTCTTCTGGCGTCTTGCTTGTGTAAAGTATGTAGTGAACTGCCCTGGCATWAAAAAAAAAAAMAWWAACAAGAATTGGGCMGTTTTCAGCTGTTCCACAAGCAAAATTATTTCCCTGAAGATGTYACTGCTGAACATTCTCTTCATGCTTATTAAGCAGAGGTAACACTAACCTGGAATGAATGACAACTGATTAGGTCTGGATCTTTGACTGCATTCAGTATCACATTAAATCAGGAAGTAATCTTATCTGTCAGTTGTCCATTCCTCCTTTTTTTTTTTTTTTTCTGTAATGACATGCCCTTGGTTTCAAATGCCCTTACGGCATTTTACCTCAATGGATGCTGAATAGACAGATTGCCTACTGATGCACAAAAGAAGAGAGGCTTAGAAGGAACTTCAAGTCMGTATGGAAAAATGTATGAATTGGATGTCATCTTAGCCAAGGA
The DNA here is from genome assembly GCF_030028575.1 of Malurus melanocephalus. Lineage (NCBI taxonomy): Eukaryota > Metazoa > Chordata > Aves > Passeriformes > Maluridae > Malurus > Malurus melanocephalus. Next base: position 6,860,674 of record NW_026623237.1, read on the forward strand.
TTTTGCTTTGGCCAATGGTGAACTTGCCCTCCACTGAAGAGTATCTCTTCTGTGTGAAGTGATTTCCTAATGCCCTGAGAAAACAGGGCTTATAAATGCTTCCTCTGGAGAAGAGCCACAGACCAACCTGCATGAATGGTCACTGTCCAAAGGACCTTTGTGGGTAATGGCCAACAGCTCAGGTTGTCAAGAAGGACACTGAGAGTAAATGTTACACTGTTCCCTGGTCTTGAGAAATAATCTGTTCTTCAAACAGGGAAGAGATGAAGCCTGACAAGTGTTGGCAAACATTTGCCTGCAGTTTCAGCTGCTGTGGATTTTAAGGTCTGGCCTTTTTTGTTACTGCTGATGGACCTTCCTCTCATCATGGTACAGGTACTTTGTGAGATCTAGGGTCAGGTTGCAGCAAAGTCCAATTAAAGTGGTCAGTGAACTCAGGGAAGAGAGGGAAAGTTCAGAAAAAGCCATCTGCAGAGACTTTTGTGTGGCTTTGGAGATTGCGAAGTGTTTCCTCCYACCACCTTCTAGATGGTGAGTTGTGCTAACGACAAATGATGTCATTTTAACAGCTAGGCAGTATGTGATAGCCTGGGACAGGAATCTGGGCAGGAATTTTGTTATTTTGAGGGATATTWAGCTCAAATGTTGAGGTGAAACAACCCTGCTTAAGGAAAGGAAAAGCTATGGATTTTTACAACTCTTCATTTGTATGATTCAYGTTCCTTGGAGTATTTAAAGAATTTGCCATTGGAAGATCACGGGTTCACAATGCTTGCTCTTCCCCACCTCCTTTTCTTTTTAGAAGGAAGGTATCTGGGATTTTGGGACAAGCAGGACAAAAAAATCTGTCCATAAAGTAGCTCATATATATTACTTAAATAAAACAAGTTTTCTGGGTATCATAAATCTTTGAGCACAAAAAGGAGGGATGCTCCTGTGAACTATTGTGTTAAAACTAATTTTGTTCCAAGTACCCAATTTGCTCAACCAGGGACCTAAGAAGCATCTCTAGGAGGAGTCCAGAAGTCAGTATCAAAAAAGGGGGTAGTAGAAAAAGGAGGAAAAAAGTTCAGCAATTTTAACCTAACACGTGCTGAGTATCTTCCATTTGACTGTGCTTACCACCACTTAACTTTAGTGGATATCAGGTGACATCTGTTTCTGAAAATGGTAAATTTCTCCTGCTCATTTTGAAAATTATTAATTTTAGCTGCTTTTGATGACCATTCTAGCAAAAACAAAAAGATTGTTCTGGTTTTGACCATTGGAGAGAACAGTACCCTGAAGAAAAAGACAGAAAAATACAGCACACAAGCAGTTTCAGTAAATAAATCCAATTAAACACAGGTGAGCTTATTTAACGGGTGGTTGGAACTACTCACTGGCTATAGGAGGTTTCCTTATGTCTTTCCATTTCCATATGAGATTCATAGAACTCATATAGAAGTCACTCATGATGAAGTCATAACTACATTAAGTTTACTGAGAGAATGTCATTTGCTGAACTGTATGGGTTTTCCCTAATTGCAAGCCTTCTGCAGGATTTATAGAAGTTGGGTATGGAAATGTACCAAGGTCCTCTATTGGATGAAGTATGGGAYCCATGAAAGTGTTTCTGTGGTAGGGTGCTTGTAGTTTCCAGGCCTTCTGCTTCCTTACAAGGGGRATTTAATAGTCCCTTTGGACTTTGTCTGCAGGGACATGGTTCCGTGAGAGGCAGTCAGGAATTCCTGCCATTAATCCATGAGCTGACCCTGGAGCAAGTTATTTCAGCTGGAGAAAGCAGCTGCTTATAAACATCTAAGAATGCTTTTTCATTGGTTTAAAATGATTATGGCTCTGAAGAAAAGGGACCTGATACCTTCAAAGTATCTGTGTTATTACCACCAAAGATTTTATAAAAATTCCTTTCAGTGTTAAAAACCAGCCATGGAGGAAAACCCTTTAGCTACCATTTGTGTTGYTTTGGTGACTGAAAGCACCACCTGAGGGCCCCAATGGGCTTAGGTAGTGATAGGAGCTAATCCCCAGAGTGAAACAGCAGCCAGGGCTGCTCAGCAGTGGGTCAATTTAACAACAGCAGGGGAGCTGGAACTTGTGTGAGGGCTTCACTGTGGGCGGATGAGGCTGAAGATMCTTCCTGTGCTCTTGCACTGGTTAACGACACAGGAATTGCCCAGCTCAGCAGCTCTCCACCCACAAGGGATTTACTTGCACTTGCCCACAGGTTGCCCACAGGAATCCTCTGATCAGCTTTCAGATCAAAGTAAAACACTGCAGTCAGGAGTAAGTGGGGAAGACACAGCTGGGATAGGTTAGACAACAGAAATCAAGGATGCATCTTCTGAAAGTTTCCAAATCTCTCTCCTTAGCTCTCTCAGCAACCATCTTCAGCATAGACTCTGGGACCCCATGCCTGTCTGCAAGCACAGCCACTAGGGACTGGGTTGCTGCAGCTATTTATCATCCCACTGATTCACACAGTGTCCCTGAGCTTCCATCCCAGACCCTCTGGGGATCAGAGATGCTGGTGTACCCGGGCTGTACTTCCCAGAGAGCCTCAGGAGGAGGACAGACAGTGGGATGCTCACTGTAGGCAAGAAAAATAACACCTCTGGGAAAGTGCAAAACAGAACCTCAGGTGTCTAAATGCTTTTAAAGTCCAAAACCRGAGTTCAGCATGTACTCTGAAGAAATGACATGGGACTTTGTGGAACATTGCTAACAGGATTAGACACACGCATTGCATCACTGTGTCATCTACATAAGCTCCTTGTGCATCTGAGCTGAAAATGCCACAAATGCCGCTTAGCCTTTGACATAACATTTATCTATCATGTACTTGTTTTGTGGTGTGAGCTGACCTTTTTCTGCTGCTGCTCCTGCTGCAGTAGTCAAACAATCKCTTCACCCTTTCCCCTACCTGAAACATCCTTTTGTCACAGCTGCCACAAAATCTCTGGCACAAGGTAAGTAGATAAGCCAGCCTGACAATTAGGACATTCTCCTGGCTGTTACTTATTCAACAACAAAGTACTTACTGCCTTTGYCGAAGCATCATCTAGAGAATTTTACAAATATTTATGAGGGCAATTTGTGTGTCCTAACATTCCTGTGAGATAGCCTTATTATCCCCCAACTAAAGATGATGAAATTTATGTGCAGAGAGGTGAAATGATGTTCTCCAGGCTACTTGATGAGTCAGTGCCTGAGCAGGAGTTTAAACCCAGCAGTCCTGGCTCCATAGACACAGCCCAGTTGTGTAACCACTGTACAACTTATCACTGGATCACTAACACAGAGAGACTGGTGCCTGTGCCAATTCAACGCCTGTTTTTCACTTTAGACTGAAAGCAAATACAGCAAAATATTGGCGGTGTGTTCTGGGGGGTGAGAATGCTGGGGAGCAGCAAACTCCAACACCAAGGATCAGGTCTGCCCTGATGGTTCATTTACACACAGAGACACTGAGTGCTTGGCAGGCTGTGGTKGAAGCCCAGGCCGTGAGTATCACAGGGTGGGGAATGGAGAGACAGGGAAATTCWCTGCCCTCCCATCGTGCTCCCACTTGCATTCCCACACCCAGTAATTAGCTCAGCAGGTTCCACCTCCAGCCTGCAAGGTGCAAGGCTGCAGGGTGCACCAAGCTCTGAAGGGATCCTTGCACATTGAGTAGAGTGGAAGAGTTGGGATTTTCAGGGATCGAATCTCAGATTTGTTTACATAGTGATGTCCTCTAGAAGAGAAAAAATGGATCCTATTTAGAAGAAATTAGCTTGATGAAATGGAATTTTTTTCTTGTGCTGTTGGTCTGTTTGTCTTTCCTTTTTTACTTGATGAAAGAAAATTGAGGGGGGAAAAAGCAGACCTAAAGTGAAAGTTTTCATTTCAGAATATTATTTCAAAGGCTATTTAGTTTCAGAATATTCAGCAATGCAGGATGTCTGCCTTTTGAGTTATTTTCCAGCTGAGAGGATATAGTTGAAAAATATTAGTGACTTGGAACCCTTTCATTTTTTATATTGCCATCCTGACTTTTGAAATGGGAACTAACACTAAAACATCAGCATGTCTGAGGAGAAAGAAAAGTTGTTTCTTTTGAATCGTTCCAGTAAATGCAAAGCTGTTATTTCAGTGTTTAAGAGGCAGCTTCACTGCCAAGCTAGTTCCTGTATCAATCAACATGAGCTGTCTGTCCCAAGTAATTTTGCTAGCTATGAGCATGAGCACGGACCAAAACCCCTGTCGTGCACAATCATCATCCATGCTGTGCAACAGTGCCAGCATGTAGCTCTAAAACCAAATTATCAGTAGCCATCTTCAGCAAGAAACCCTGCAGTGTGATTGTTGTAGTAGTTGCAGCATGTGTGTGACCATAGTGATTGGGTAAACCTTTCCCCCTGACTCCAACAGCAGCTCCGAATTTTAAAAAAAAACAGTTATGGTAAGGGTGACTTTGTGGCACTCCCTGTGTTGCTCTGTCCCAGGRAAGGGAAATCTGCTTCAATAGGAAGCCTGGCTGTGCTTGTCCTCCAYCCTGCAAACAGTGCCATGGAGGTGGGGTGCTCTTGGGTGTCCTCCCACCTGACGTTTTTTAGCAGAAACCTGTAGCCGACTTGTGTAATTTTTTTGAGTTTTGAAACATCATTATTTTATGTGAAAGCAGTTGTGAGTCAGGATGAGTCTCCTTGATGGGAAACAGGGTTGTTTCTGCAAATTTTCAAACGCTTAGAAGATGTTACTTACCCATGTGCTCTCCTTTGGTCTTCCTTTGAGCTGCCCCAGCTGACAGTTTGCTATGACAATCTAATTATGACTGAGTTTGGCCGGAGCACCAGCTGCCTTCGGTTTCTTTCATCTGACTGARCTGGGCAAGCAGAAGTCAGATGTTTCAGACCCTGCTCCCTTTGTGAAGCCAAAGGAATTCAGAAGTGTATTAGAAAGGCATTAGCTTCTCCTTTTCCCTCTTCTTTTTTCTTTTTTTTCTTCCCCCACTGGAGCCCATCCAGATGGAGCACAAAAAAGGAAAGGATAAATGCAAAGTGCTCTGCCACCCTGAAAGCACGCGCTGACGTCAGCTTTCATGAACTGGCACTTTAATCATCGCATGGGGAATGTTTCTCTCTCCCTCTGCAGCCTCCCTTTGGATTTCTCAGTGTACCAACATTAGCATTTATGGCAAGGAAGATTTATTTTCTTTGCTAGTTAAAAGGGTAGTGAATTCAGAATGTTTTCACAAGCTGCAAGACTGAGAGCTCTGGAGACCCAAAATCCTGTAGGCTCAGTCTAGGTGCATCAAGGGCAACAAAAGGGCAAGCTTCTCCTTGGATGTATTTCCACTTGCATTAACCAGCTAAGCTGAAAAGCAGGGGCTTAGTCCATCAGCATACACAGAGAAGTTGTCAGCTTCTCCAAGCCAAACTGCACAAAATACTCTCAGGGCAGAAAAAAGTAYAGGATACCAGACACAAGGGACAGATCAATCAGGGACCTCCCAAGGTCATTTTGAGGCATGTAAGCTAACTTTTTCAGAATTAAGCACTGAAAAATAGCACTCGTTTTTTGTTCATGTGTCATGCCTCCAAGAAGCACCTTGCTCTCTTCCTCTGCTCCAGTCTTCCTGGTTGGACAACAAGTCATTGGACTTTGACCCCTTCTTAGAAGAGCCAGGGGTGATGAATTCAATAAACTGGGTGAGGAGTATGTTAAGGAGTTGTTGCCGGTTGAGGATGAGCTCAGTGGAAGTGTCTTGCATTTGTTGCTCTCTTTCTGCTGGGACTGAGCACAGGGTACTCCTCTGCGTCTATCAGTGCCCAGTTGTATTTTCTGTCTTTCCACTGTGTCCTTCACACATGAGGGAGCGTGTGTGAAGCAGGAGCAGGATGCAGCCATCCTTTCTTGGCTGTTTCTTGGCCCCACAGGTGGGCCCAGAAGTGAAATTCTGCCCCCATCCCCGACACAGTGGCCATTTCTGAACACAGAAATTCAGGGCAGTTCTCAGCACAGCAATTCACTGAGGATTTCGGTCATTATGGTGTGGGGAGATTGCCTCACTCTATGCATTCAGAGATCTGCTGGAGAGAGGGGGGAAAGCTGACAGATTTTAATGATGCTAGCAGGCTATTGTCAATACAGATGCAGTCAGCTGGTCTCATCAGCTGCTTTCATTAGGCTGCCTGCTTCACAATAAAGTGGTTTCCTAATTACAGCCTTCCCTTCACACTCTGTCCTGCACAGTCCTGCCTCATCAGGTGCTTCCTTTACGCTTGCTGGAGCTCTCTGCAGCCTGGCACTGTCTCAGCATTAAGGCCCCACTGGCCTGTGTCATTAAAGRAGGATTAAAGATGGATTTGTGGCAGCAATGTTCTTATTTTGTACCTCTTGCATGTTGTGGCCCTCGGTGACCAAAGGGTTGCAGACATTTAAAATACACATATATAGATATACATGAATATACACACACATATATGTGTGTGTATGTATCTCAGTTAGTGATGCATTTCCCAGGTGTCCAAAAACTTCTCTAGTGCTATGTAAGAAATATATGAAAGAGATAGGGAGCAAGTAAAGATTTTCATTAAAGATTTAGCTAGAATCTACTTCTAGTCTTTCTCCTAGCTCCATCCCTCACACACAAAAAACTCCACATGAAAACTACAGCTATTCATTCCTACCAACTACAGTCACTTATTTTAGCCTCTTATCTTCAAAAACAGATGCCCCCTCTTAGTCACCTTCCCCTTAAGAAAATAAAATTTTCTCCAGTTGAGCAGCCAGCACTATCAGCTCAAYTCAGACCATCACACAGCATGAGCTGTCTGCTGGAAAWCACTGAGAGTTTTGGGGGTTTAATAAATAGTTTGATGTGCTTTTTTATTTACTTTTCTCATTTGGAGTGTTTGGTTAATGTTTTCTAAACTTTCAAGGCTGGAAAMATGTCTTACTTTTAAATAGGAATAGGAATTCTCATGTAATTACAGAGTTGTGGGAGGAAGTGCTATAGAAAACTGTGCCAAATATTGTGAAATTCAGGATATAATCATCACCGTGTTCCTGACGTCAGTTCACAATTTGACTTGCTAATACTGGAACCTGGGTTTTGTTTCGTGGTCTCTCTCAACCTCTTCTTGCTGGCCAATCTAAAATGCAAAATTGCTCAAAATKATCACTTTGCCCCAATCTAATACTTTCCTATTTTCTACTGTTCCCTAGAAAATGCTTGATGGTACAGCTCTTTCTGCACTTCTTTTAGTGTATGTTCACCTGGTGCTCACCAGCCTTTCCAGATCTCATACCAGCCCCAACCGGAGTAAAATAAACTACATTTATTGACCTCATTCTTTTGTTATTACAAATATGTTGTAAGTACATTTTTGCTTATATAATGTGATACAATTTATAGAATTTTTAGCACACCTTGTTGGATGTTGCTATACTATTTAGAATTGGACAGAAAAACAATTACCAATTACAGCTATTGCAGGCCAGTAAAAAAAAAACCACAGCTCTGCAAAAATTTGTGTTTTTCAAAGTTCGGATGGTGGTGAAGTGTCCTGCTTTCACTTTTGGGGACTTTTTAGAATAAATTTCCTTCTTCCATATGAAATGTTTGTTTTCATAACCACACAACTCCACAGGCAGACTCTAGAAGTTTATTTCTGCATTATGATCAATCCTAAACAATTATTTTCCAGAGGGWTGCAACATTCAGGTTTATTACAGTGTGAAAAGAAAATGCATTTCCAACTCAACATGAGTCTCATTCACATGAGACAGGTCTTATCCTCTCATAAGCTTTGTTGGCAGTAGATATTCTTGAAAACTGGCACCATCCCGCTCAGAGCTGGTAGCAGCAGAAGTACAGAGTGCAACAGGACCTTTCTGACAAGGGCAGAATAGCTGATGCAATTGAGGTCATAGAATATTTGGGTTGGATGGGACCTTTAAAGGTCATCTAGTCCAAYCCCCTTGCAATGATCAGAAACCCCTTCATCCAGGTCAGGCTGTTCAGAGCCCTGTCCAGCCCARTCTTGGATATGCCCAGGGSTGTGGCATCTACCATCTCTCAATCACCCTCATCATAAAAGAAACCTTTGCAATGTTATGATCCTCCCCAATATTCAGGCTGTTGAGATCAAGGGCTGCCAAAATTTGGATTGGTACCACCCAAAGCAGCTTCCGCTGAGCCCCTGCTACTTCCATGTGGTTTGTGGCAGCCTTTGGGACACAGGCTGTGGTTAGGGAACTCAGGTGGATTCTTGTTCAGTTTTTCTTCAGTAGTGAGTAACCTCAGAAACACTTGATGACTTCATTGCAGCCAGCTGTTACTGTATAAAGAGTTATTTAGAATACTGTGTCCTGAAATACCCACCTCTTGATCCAGGAAAACACTCATAYACTATTGTGTGCAACACCATATAATCAGGGGAACTGCCTGGCAGGTGACAACGTGGTGCCTTCTGGGATCACGTGGATCTAAAGAGCCATCACTAGAAAGCAGTGGAGAAGTGACTGTCAGCCTTTCTACCCTTACTGATTCCTGATGGTAGCTGAGCCTCCAGGATGATCTCAGTCTTAGCTGACCATGCAGACTTCACTGGCATCTTATGCTGCCAAACTTTATTTCCAAGAGCAAAAGCAGCTATCCAGCCAGAGCTGCGGGCTAGTTGATGGCTCACCCTGCTGAAGATGGATTCAGATCTCTCCTAACCTGTTCCCAAAAATGAATGCCTGAAACCTTTGCATCAGCCCTGTCATCTGTCTCATTTGTGTTCCATGCCTTAGGAGAGAAATCTTTGTTTCCTTCTCACGTTGACAGTTTTTCTGGTTGAAAGAACACCAGGAAGAGTGGGACCAAGCAAAAGTCACTCATGTTGTACATGCAGCTGTCTGCATACTCCCTGCACCTGTTTTTCCTCTCTATTTCTGGCCCTAAAAAAATCCCAGAAATTCTTCATTAAAGGTTTGTTGTTGTTTTTTTCTTTTTTCATTAGCTATCTCCTGACAGCAGCCAAGATGGCCATCTGTCTATCCAGAGGGAGAAGAGAGCTGGGTATGGTGTTTTCCTTTGTTCTGCCATTTCCCAATCCATGGCCAGGGCTCTTTCTGAAGGTGTCCCCAGTTTCTTTTTTGATCTGGGCCACTGCGTGCAGGTTGCTGCTCAGGTTCTGCTCTGCGTCTTTCCATGTGATACAGTGACCTACATACCTGTCCTTGCCAGTAATGGATCATATCCTGACTTATCTGACCCTCCCTCTTCAAGAGTGATAAAGAGAGATCTTTAATTATCTGGTGGTTTCCACCCACCAGCCCCCAAGTTAAATGTGCTGCTGTCCTCCATCYTTGTTTGTGTGTTTTTAAATAAGAACTAGCTAACCTAAAGGGTTTYCATCCAGGCATCTCTGTGGAGTCTTAAATCTTAATCTGTTCACAATCTTAACTAATTGGATTTGTTTGCAGAAGAAAGCTGTCTGTGGTTTGACTTTCTGCAGAACAGTTAACAAAAAAAAAATAATAAGAGGGGTTGAGGAAGGGATAGAAGCAAATTACACTAACRAAGTAAAAGCAAACTGCATCACAGCCTACCCTGTTGCACGATAGGTATAGGCATTGCTTAAACTTGCAGTGGAGGCTGTCCATGAATAAGAAAATCAGTGGCCTACATGGTACTTAATATTCTTCTGCCCTTGCAGGTTAGTTATGCAGGGAATAAGCARCAGCATTCCTGAAACGAGTCACATTAACTTACGTCTTGTTTCTGTTTCTAGTACCATTGCTGTAGTAAAACTCAGAATGTAAAATGTTTCTTCTCTTGGGAACAGTTTATAAATGTTATCTTATTTTTGCAAGCAATGATGATGAATTGGTAAACATAAATAAAAACACAAGTAGCCAGGGAAACCCARACTCAAGAGGTTAAGTAACTAATTTTAGACCTAAGAGTCAAAATCAGGATAACAATATGCATATCCACTGACTACTGAGATACTGTGCCTATCACACTGCTGGTACTGCCTGCTGCTATCCCCGTGTCCTTGGCAATGGGAATCTACTACAGCTGCATAAATTAGGTTCAGATGATCAAAAATCAAACTTTTGCCAAAGAAACTGCACCCCTGTGAGTACTCCAATGCTGCCTAAAATGCCACCACACCAAGACTGAAAAATGCTGCTTACAGCTCATTTAGCAAGGTCTGTAGTTCACATATGTTTTCTGTTTAGTGCCTCAACTTCCCCCCKGGCTGGAGGCGAGCGGTGGGCGCCCAGCTGTGCCCAGTTATGGTCAGGGATAGGGAGGGGCAGATTGGAGTTTAAAAACAGAGCAAGAGGTCAGCTGTTTGCCTTGGCTGAGAGATAGGGCTCTGTTTCTGTGCTTTTTTTCTTTTTTTTTTTTTGCCTTTTTTTTTTTAATTTTATTTATTCATTTATTTATTTATTTATTTCTACTTTAACTTCTACCAGTCCTGGAGGTTATGAGAGTGAGTCTGGCTTATTCTACACTAATTCTGTACTGATGTTATGCCACTGAATCTTGTTTCCTGAAGTTAATGGTACTGTGAGCTCGGTTCCCTGTAACACAAAGGGTCATCCTGGGTTTGCTTCCTGCTGTCTCTGTTCCTCTCTGTGATGGATACCAGTGTCAGGCACGAAGCCCCAGTGTAAACCATCAGATACCTACTTGAAACCACGAAATTTTGGTGGGGGCCAGAGTGATATCATCTTTTTGAGCTGTTTTGGGGAGTCTTGAAGAACAATGGTTTTTAAACAAATCTCGATTTAATGCATTTACGACCTCTGTGACTGATGATGTCTATAAATACTGTTTAAGTGCACAATAGAATTTTTAATATGCCACTTTCAGGAGGTGGTGAGCCTGGGTAGTTGCCTCACTCCTGCAGCAGCTTTCCTTGGCTGTAGGGTGACCCTCTGGCTGGCGTGTCCTTGGCACCAGGGACATGCAGTTGAGAAGCTCCTCASCACCCCCTCACCCCCCATTTTGGCAGAGTTGTTTTCCAAGGAGCGTGCTGGACAATGTGAAGTACACAGGGCTAATGGGGAGCGTATCAGGGGATTTCTGTGCTCAGAGCACAATTCCAATCCATGGAGAAAATAATCCAGAGGGTAACACAGGCAAATGGGACAAGTGCYKCYRAGCAAATAGCCATGGGAGGACAAAAGAGGACAGGGTGAGGGAGGAAGAGGTAAAATCTACCCCACCCCTTTCTCAGAGATCTTGATGATGTTATTAATAATATTAATGCTTTTCTTGGGGGAGGCGGGGAAGCATTAGATAAGGATCTGATTGCATGTTTCTATATTTAAGAAGGGAAGTTTTTTGATCCCGAATTAGGAAAAAAATAGTGGTTTGCTGTATTAAAATTGGCAAGCACTTAGSGTAATCTAGTGATTAAAGCAGTCTTTTCCTGGTACGCTTGTAAATCAGAATTTCCCTCAGCAGAATGGCTCCTGTGGCATTTTRCCAATTAACCTTTGCATGCTCTGATCTCTCTTTGACTCTTGGAGTTCATGCTGTTCCCTGGCTTGCTTGGCTCTCGCTGTTAACAAAACATTTGCCACTTGAAATACACAGTGCTTAGCATCCATGTATTTCTTTGCCTTMAGGTCTCTGAGCACATGCAATATTGATGCCTTGTGGATCATAGAAAAAGCCTGACTCATTAGCGAGGAGATATTAAATAAACATCCCCAAAGAAAGCAAACAAGCTCGGCCATTACCAGGACTATTTTTCAGCCTGAATTGCGCTAGCAGAGATKTAGGAAATGAGAGCTTAGTGAACTGGAGAGAGGAAAGAGGAATTGTGCTCTGTTTACATGGAGCCAAGAAATGTATCCATCCCCTGCCTGCTTTGCAGCCTGAAACAGCAGTGAGCACTGGGGTGCAACTGGGAGGAGTGGGGACCCTCTCTGCCTCCTGTTCTGCCTTTCACAGAGGCCAGATGCTGAGCATGGGGCTTGCAGAAAATCTTCCTGCCTGGTGTCTGACAACAGGCAGGCAGCAAGCACAGCCCTTCTGCAAAGCACAGCAACCATGATGGCTAAAGTGTGCACAAGTACATCCTTATTCCTCCTGGGTCTCATCCAARTTCTGTCTTTGGCTTACCCCTTTTCTTTTCTTCGCCTTTTAAGAGTATAATATATGATATTTACCTTTCTCCTTCCCTCCCAYAGGCAGTTCTGAGGCCAAGGGCTGAAACCACTATTTAAGATCAAAAAACTTGGAGATAAAGAACTTACCACAAGCATTAAGTATTCTTAAATAGGCTGGATATATATTTTGCAAGCCAAGGAACATTTATGGTTTATAACTAATGGCTATCTAGCAGTTGAGAAATATGAAAGACAACTCACTCCCCATGTTCAGGGACTCTCAGTGCACACGAGTCAATCTCAGTCTGAAGTCTAAAAAAGGTCACTTTGCAATCTGTAAGCAGCTTTAAAGCCTTCACAGGCCTTAAAGCATCAGGCTTAGCCAGCAGGGAAAAAACTCTGCTGGAACAAGGTAGCTCTAAGAGCAGAGRGCTAGAAAAGGGAAAGGGCTGATGGGAGCCTGATCTTGATGCAGGTAGAGGAAGAACAGCAGGTTTTCTAGAGGCAAAGCATACGTGTCTGATTTGTCACTGCTTCAGCTAATAATCTCTGTGTTTATTTCTTCCAGGCTCAACTTCACCTGACCAAATGGATGCATGACACAGTCAAACCTGTGAGTAATCCTAGCTCCACAGAAACTTGTACTCTGTCCTGTCTCTGTCACTGTAGCCTACATATCCTGCTATTCAGCCACCAGCCTCTGTTGGCTGCTGCTTCTCATTGGACCCACATCAGCCAAAACATGCTGCAGGAGTTCTTTAAATTTGGGGGTTCTTGCCATCCAGATTTCCAGTACCCACCCATGCAGAAAGTGAGAGCCCAGATGTCTCCCATAACACAGAAAGTGCCAGAAACCTGTTGAGATGTCTCTCAACACACATTAACCCTTTCCCTGCCCCACAGTGAAAAGTGCAAGCATTGCACTTTGGTGAAGAAGGCTGCTGAAAGCACAGTCCCTCCTCAGGACCAGTTGCCCTGTGGAGGCTGTGGACAGACACCCCTTTTRCAAACAATGGGAAAGGTTACTGTGTCTCCTGATTTCCCACATGCCAGCTCGGAATTTATAAAGCAAGCTTCCACTTGCTCCATTTGGGCTGGGAGCTCAGCTGGAAGAGCCCCCCAGAGCAAGGCCAAGGTGAATGGCAAATCATGGGGCAAGGCTGGAGGCAGGCCAGTCAGTCTTCTTGGATCAGCACTTGGATCCAGGGGTGAGCAGCTTTTCCCTGCTCATTTGACATAACCACCTTTGCTCATCCACCTCCTGCTGGTTAACTTCCCTTCAAGTGGAGTTTCCCTCCATGCTGCCTTGCACATATAAGATGATTTGGGACAAAACCCCACCTTGCCACATCCCTCCTGGCTGCCYATCCTTCCTTTAAATGCCTCTCCTGGTTGCAAAGCTGTGCCAGCTACCAGAACTGGGCTATGACTGGTGTTCATTTTCTTGCACAATAGAATGCTCGGCTTCTTATTACCCAACTTCAGCCTTTCTGCCATCTTCTCATTTTCCCATTTATTTCATACATCCATTGCAAGTGATTAGTTCTTAGAAGTAGGAATTGCTAGYCTGGTTTCCTCAGGAAATAGGGTGATCATGTTCTGTACATCCTCAGATAAGCACTGAACACACCAGTTGATTTAATTTGGCTGCTGGAGAGTGGGCTCAAAGCTAATTGAATTCCTGCAAGTTTTGTGCAAGTAGGCAGCCAGCTGGAGGAGAGAGGAACCCTGGAGTCACATGCCAGAAAGAAAAGTAGCAGATAAAACGTGTCTTAGTAGATACAAAAAAAAACCAAAAAAAAAACCCAAAAAAAAACAAAATAAAAACCATAAGGGAGATACAGTAGTCAGGCATCAAAAAAAAGTGCCTTAGCTTGCACCTCGGAATAACCTGAGAGACAAACCCCTAAGAACTGGTGTTTATTAAGTTATTTTTCGGTCATTTGCACTATCATGGGGACACTAGTTTTAGATTGCTGAGAGGGATTTTTAATGTGTTACTGCAAACAATAAAAAAACCAAACTGTAATAACACTGATAAAGGCAGACAAGGGAAATCTCTTCACAGAAAGCTCATCTGACTACTGCAGGGCACCATAATGTCCCCCCACCATTTTGGGGTTTTTTTGCTGGCAGCAGATTCTCAGCCCTCACCCATTCCATTCCCTTTCCACAGACAAAATTAGCCAGATGATGTGTAGACATATAATCCCCCAAGAAATCAGCTGGCTTGCAAATGGCAGGTGCTGGATCTAACCTGACTCCAGACTGCTTACATAGCAAAGGTGGTGAGTACGGCAGTGAAATCAGTGTGAGGTTTTGCATGGTGACACATGCCTGCCCAGAAGGGGACAACAGAGAGGATTTAACCACACATTAAGTCTATTTTTTTCTGTAAAAAGGCACTTTTGCATTGTAAGGCAATTCCATGAAAAACAAAAATGAATAAAAATGAAAAGGCTTGTACAGCAGTTTGGGTGACAGGTTTCGTGCAGTAGTGCCGTGTTACAGAGATAAACATCAGTGCTTAGCTTACAGATTGTCTCAACACCTGGAAGGCTGTTATAGAGACAGTTTTAATAATTAATTGCTATTTCTCTGAGACAATGTACCCTGGATCTCTTAAGGCGCATATTGCACACCAGGTAACAGGAGGAGTAGGCAAAAGAGACAAAAGCATCAGAAAAGATAAAAAGACTGAGATCAAATGACATTATTCCTCATGTCATGGTGGAAATGGGGCTATATTCAGCTGATCCTGCATGTAGGTTGCCTGGAGGTATTCTGAAGTACTTGAGGTCAAAGTACTTGTATTCCAAAGTTGCTTTTAAGTAAATGACTCTCATACAGCTCGTGGCAGGAAAGAAGATGGGAACAGATAAATTCCTTGGTTTTACAGTGTTGAGTTTATGTCATGTCGCCATGCACAGCTGGAGATATGGAGGGGTTGTTTTATGATTAGAAAAATACAGTATSTGGAAATGATGTTGCAAAGTCTCTACAGGATATGTTTTCTGTGTGTACCATATATTTTTCTCATCTATGTTTAGCACTACATATTTCTGTGAAAGCTATAAAACTAACGAAATTGAGTGCTACAGTGAAGGGAGAAATAAGGAAAAATATTAATCTGCTGGCCTCCTTAATGATCACAACCCAAACCATAAACCTGGGCTGCATTCTGGCAGCAGAGGAGCACTAACCCCAATTTCTATCTGTGTCTCAAGCACCACCCCATGTCTGTTGCTATCTCTTACTGCCTTCCTGGGGGGCTGTGTGTTGTGATAGGGTACTGAGGACAAAAGTAATGGCAGCTGAAGACACAGGGCTGCATGTTCTGGTAGCAGTGCTGTTCTGCACACTCCAGTACAGAGTGTAATCTCATCATACAAGCTTATTTAACCAAATGTGTATGTTTACTGGTTTGAGTATACTGATCTTAACAAAATTGATGAAGCAAGGGAAATTATGAACACCTTTAAGATATCTACAAGGACAGGGGTAACTGCTGATGCCTGCTGTGCTGGGTTTAGGCTGCCAGTGATCAGTATGTCTTTTGTCATTGAACAAATCCCACTGACATCCAAGCAAGATGCAAATCTTCTCTTTCCCTGGTTTTTATTGCTCAGGAGGATCTTGATTTCAATGAGTCAGATAGTGTTCTTTTGTGAACATCTCGGCTCAGATGSCTTTGAAAAATATGTTTCCTTATGAATTGAAGCTGGCTCTCAAGCTTCTTTGATAAGCACAGTGCACAAATTAAAATACAAATTATGGATCTGTGTAGTTAAATTCCTTGTACAGATGGGTCTGATGCTGTTGGTTGCATTTTCCCTTTGCTCGTGCAAAAGGAAGGAACTCCTGAGCTGGAACAGGGGTTTAATAGAGGAAATTATTTGGGATTGCAATGGCCTCTGTAAGAGACACAGTTGCTGAGAAAAAGCTCTGTTGGCAAGCTTTCTCTTGGTTTGTGTCCAGATCCTCAAAGTCATTCTGAGCCATCAGAAGAGTACTTAAATACTAACCTGAGTTTCTTACMCTGTGCTTTATAATAATTTCTGGTAGCTTTCATCTGTTAATGTGCAATGCACAGCATTTATCAAACAAGTTTGTAACTCTCTTCTCTGTAAGACTTTTGAACTACATCATTTTGCCTGGCATAGAGATTTTAAAATATGTAATGGCAAGTTGYATGTAAAGAAGCAGTAGGAGCAAGACCAAAGTGTGTTTGTGGAGATGAGRGATTCACTTTCTTGGTTTTGAAAAGCAGCATATAGGTTATGTGACTTTGTCATGTCTGGGGTTGTAAGCAAGTTATGGAACATGCAATTGTGAAAATTTATAAAAATTGAACCCATTTAAATTTTGGCTTCATCTCAATAAAGCAGATTTTTTTTTCTACCTCTCCTTTAGCTAAAAGTGCTGGCACTCTTACTATCCACCACTGTTCCAGCAGTAGGGATAACATTCAGCATTTGCTGAGTGCTTTACATATTTCCACTCCCTGAAAAATATTAGCTCGTTAAATCTGCCAGTATTTCTGTAATAGGAGCAGTCACTAGAATTGTCTTTAGTTTATGGGCAGGAATAAGAGAGAATGGAGAGTTTAAGTGACCTAAGCATAGCAAATAAGTGGCAACGTTTGGATGGTGCTATTGATCTCTGTATATGCTCTAAAGATTCATGAAAATTATATTCCTTACCTGTTCAGCTGAACAGCTGAATAACCTTGAGCTTTC
>NW_026623237.1:6877705-6889188 GCF_030028575.1 Malurus melanocephalus
TGTTTTTTTCTTTAAAACTTTTTGACACTAACTGTGAGGCATTGGAAAAATTTTAAAGCTTTTGGGTTTTCATGTCTCACTTTTCTAACTCTTGGATGGAGCAGTAAATCCATACCAGAAGGAATCATGGGTCTTTGCACAGTGTTTGTAAAGTGCCATTCCTGAGGAGCAATGTGGGAAGCTGCTCAGTSGTGTGGCCTCTGTCCCATAGAGTGACACAATGTGTGCGCTGTGCCGAGCGGCACCAAAAGCATGGGAAGGGGAGTGTGGACCTCCTTGGTCCTGGYAAACCTGCCCTCTACACTGAGCCTCGTGGCTGGGAGGGCTTAGGATAAACCCTTTGTGTTTATGCACAGCCCTCACCGTTCACACGGATCATGGCTTGGTGTCGTGCATTTCCTCGGAGGGGGCTTTTGATAGGTGCCAAACTCAAAGCAAATGCTGGGTTGGATTCGCTGTGCTGTCGCTCATCTGAGTGCAGCCATTGGCATGTGGCTGCACTTCTCCCTCATCTAAATCACAGTTGCTCTGGGTGGGCTCCTCTTGGCATCCTAAAACAACTCCAAACTGCATTAAAACAAAAATGTCTTCTTGGGGGAGCACTTCCAAATCAACCCAGCCTTTTCCAACTACCCATCTCAATGTTTTCTATGAAACATGAACTTTTAAAGTTTGATTGCCACTCTAAGACCATTTGCATTTTACACACATGGCCTGTGCAATGATTCAGTTTTAACTCAATTGGTACTGATAGGAAAGGACCCTCTTTAGAATTTGATTTCCTCTGTGGAGTTTTCTAGGAACTGGAGATTGGATTATTTACTTTATTGGGACAGTAAATTCTAAAGGAAAGACTGTGTCATTCTTCAATAATATTTCTTTCTGAGATGACAGCACAATTAACTGCAGGCGTASAGCAGATTCCTAAATGCAATCAGTTGACTCATAGTGCTGGGTGGAGGGAATCAGAGCAGTGGTGAAGGGCTGGGTCACTGAAGTTGCATGAAGACTTTACCACTGCCTAAAGTCAGCATTGAGTGATCTACTTTTGATGATCAGTTGAACCTAAAAGCTCACTCTGAAAAAACATTTCATTTGTCAAGGCAACTATTCTGTGTATTTTTGACAAACTCTTCCAGTCYACCATATTTTTAAAAGTTTGCTTTGCTGGGTCAACCCATTAGCCTCTGAAGATTTTCATCTTTTTAGTGATAGGCCAAAGGGGAATGGCTTTAAACTGAAAGAGGGCAGATTTAGATTAGATTTTAGTCARAAATTCTTTACTGTGAGGGTGGTGAGGTGCAGGAACAGGGTGCCCAGAGGAGCTGTGGATGCCCAATCCCTGAAGTGTTCAAGGCCAGGTTGGATGAGGCTCTGAGCAATCTGGTCTAGTGAAAGGTGTCCCTGCCTACTGCAGGGGAGCTGGAATTCAGTGATCTTTAAGGTTCCTTCCAAACCAAAMCATTTTGTGATTCAGCCTCAGAGTCTGAGGCTTCAAAGAAAATAAAGGAAAACAGTTTAAAAAAAATGTAAAAAGATAGCACAAGAAATTCCAAATGTTTGCTACTTAAGTATTGATAGGCACATGACATTTCTGTTCTGACACCCTTGATTTTCAGCTTCCATCTTGAAGATTTGCATATCCCTGCATTCATGTCCAAAATGCATGTATTCTTGAATAATAAAATTGTGTAGCCTCTTGTGTTGCCTYTCAGTGCCCTGTGCCCCAGCAGCAGTGCATCAATGGTGTATTTCATCAGGGATGCACTGTGGTCCTGGGAGCTGCTTTGTTAAAGAGGGGGCAGGAGCTGGAATCAGTAATCACACAAGCTGTCCTGCTGCACTTATCCCTCTCATACATTAATTCATGGATATTAAGTCCAGCAGGGACTGTTRTGATCATCTGTGCTGAACTTCTGCTTATGCTGTATCATTTAACCTTGTAATTCCTGCATTGGACTGAACAACTTGTGACTGCACAAGTGTGTGTTTTTAGAAACACCATGAATCTTGATTTAATCACTTCACATCATCAAGAATTATGGGGAAAAAAAAACCAAACCAAAAACAAAAAAACAAGCTTGGTTTGGAAAGCTATTCACAGGATTTTCCTACATGTATCCAGGAGATAATGAGTGTGCCCAGGTTGGTGCTGGAAGTTTTTAGCTAATGATAGAGAACAGAACCGGGTGAGCACAATCCCAGCCCATGCCATCAGTATTAAAAATCCTTCCACACCAATGTCCACAGGATGTTCTCAATCAAATTGTAATATACAAYTTGTCTTTCTAAAACCATTGGGGGTTGTTTCATGAATTGTTCCTGTATGTGAAGAATCATTGTGGGGTCTCTTACTGTTCTAGACTGTGTTCTAAGGTGAAGAGGTGATCTTTAAAGAACTGACAGCCAGTGTAAGACTCGGGTTCAGAAATGTTTACCTAGTTTTGGTTGTCCTTTAAATGGCTGAACAATTAAGTAGCAGTGCTGCAGTCTTCTTTAACGTGAGGCATTTTGGGTGTGAGGAGAGAGGGAGCACAGCTGCTGGCTTCAAGGCTTGACCCCCTAGCTTGTACTATTTATACTTTTGACAGATTTTACCATCATAAGGTAGGTTGAATTCGGGGCAGGTACTGATCAGGGAAACCAGAAATCTATTGGTACTCTTACTCAAGCAGATTTCCACCATTTCTTACGCAAATGCATCACAATTTAGCTTGTTTGCTCTGCTTTCTAGAAAACATAAACATGTACACACACACACACACACTCCTCTCTGTCCTTTTAAGGGGGCATAATGTGTGTTCTTAAGAATTTGGGCCACAGGTTTTGAAGAGAAAATCTGCTTAGTGGCCTAGATATTCATAAAGCTGCTAGCAAATATAAAGAGAAAGATGAATGACAGATGTGCAGATGCAGTTAGGAGGAATTGTTACAGGATGAGAGTTGTTTGTTGTTGAGAGTGCTCCCCTGCTCACTCAACACTCTTAGGGTTTCATGGGGGACTGAATGCATTTATTCTGAAGTYCAAGTAACCAGTGTTACAGGGTGAAGGTCTTTGATACCAAAGCTAATAAGAAAAGCAAGGGGGAAGGAAGGAAAGCAAGGATGGGTATCAAAATCTCCATATATTTATAACAATCCTAGCTCGACACTGAGCTGGAGCCTTTCCTAAGCCCTGCCAGTGAGGTCTCCTTGACACAGCTACAGAAGCAGCCAACATTTTATGGCTGTGAGCATGTAGTGTCTCTCACACTGAGTATTTTAGCAATTCAGCAAAACAAAAACCAAACCAAGCAACCAAAAAAAACCCACAACTAAAAGCAAACAAACAAAAAACCAAATAAACAATTGAAAAAAACAACCAAGAAAACCTCTCCCCAAAACCCATTTTAACTCTGGGTTTTATTAATGTAATTGTTGATTAAAAGTTTTTGTCCAAAGCACCAGCTGAGGCACTCATTTTAAGCCTCAAATCTTTTTTCACACTTACGGGTTTGAGACTGGACAGGCCCACCATCTTTTTATATATGGGCAAGTTTCTTGAATTCATTTTTTAACCTCACTGTTCACAACATTGAAATACATATTATTTCTTAATGCCAGCTTTATCTTCAGGTAGTAATACTGGCATAGTCTTTTCACAGTCTTTGAGTGTTTGTGGCAGAGAAASTTATTCTGAACCATTTTTTCTCTTTGACTTCTTTATGGTTACTGATTAGGTCAAATCAGAAGAGAAAAAACTTTTACCATATTGAATGGGCTTTGATGAGCCATTAATTTAGACTCACCCTATGTTTTCAATGTACGGGGTGTGAGGACCCATATGGGCAAGGGACTGTGAGCCATGGGTTTCCTTTGCCTGGATTAATAGTGACAATAACATGGAKAYCACTGTTCAAAAAATGAACATTCTKAAAAGCAAGTCATCATACAAAATGTGTGTATCCCTATTAAAAAAAAACCCACAAAATCAGTCACATCAGGCTGTATGAAATGTTTGGTTTTTTTTCAGAGAGAATAAAGACAGAATAAAGAATTCAYTGTATTTATCTGATTACAGTTCTCTCCAGGAGCAAGTAATTTATTGTATTGTAAATCTGGCCACCTACCAGCAGTGAAAGCCTGGGCTTAGAGGAGCCCAGTTTTCCAAAGGACTAAACAGCTGAGCTGGCATGCTAATTCTGACTAGGGTAGAGTATTGGCCTTCCTTGGAATTAGACCATATGATCAAATTTTATTATTGCTTCATCTGATGAAGCAATGCATAGCACAAAGATTGTGAAGCAATTGTGTTTAAGTAATTTAACAAGCTGCAAATGTATTGTAGGGTTTGATCTAAAGCCCATTGAAGTCCATGGAGTGGAATGGTTTGTCAAACACAGCTTGAATGAGAGAAAGGGAGAAGTAAAAACAGTGGACTACTCAGGAAAAAAAGAGCAAAAAAAAAAAAAGAGCAGAATAAAGAGATGGGCTAATAAGCACTATGTCATAGCTCCCCCTCTTTAATCCCATTGTATATTTGACATTATCTATACTATTTTTTCATGTATTCTCTGTGGGAAGGCCACAGATAGGACCTTACCTGTTTCTGGAAGAGAAGCCCCCTACACTATGAGCTTGGCCAGCCACTTGTGAGGCTCTGCCCACACCAAACCTTGAAAGAAAAATCTGCCTTCCCCCTACCTSAGGCTGCCCTTGATAGGCAAATAAYGATGCCTTTGGCTCTCTTCAGGCATTCCCCTATCTGTCCCCTCCCAGGACTGTAGGGTCTTCTTTTGACTGCTCTTGTGGCACAAAACCTCACCTTTGTCCTCTTCTCGTTGAGGATTCAGTCATGGCTCAGAAACAGATATCCAACCACTTTCTCTAGGAGTTCAAAATTAATCTTAACACAATCTGAAAACCTCAGCTTCCTTGAATGAGATTTAATAAAAATTAATGTGAATGCTTATCTGATAGAATATCTATTTTGTTTGTGGAATTACTCTTCAAGTCTTTGCATGTTSTCAATTTGYCYTTCTTTCAAGCTGAAATTCAACCCAGTTCAAATAATTTTAACCTCCACTGTGATTACCAAACTTTTACTTCAGTGAACCTTCTTCTTTGAAGCCAAAAAYGGTTCTGTGTTTCAGTCCATTTTATTTGCAGCTCCAATCAAAAGCACTAAATCTTCCTCAAGTACACATAACATGTGTTTGGTCCACTGTGAAGCCAGTCACTAATGATCATGGAATTGTTCATCAACAAGATGGGTGTTTGCAAGAGAAAATGCTCTTGGAGAAAGTGACATGTTACTTCAGGAAATCCCCTTCAGGAGGCCAGGTTGCTGAGCCACTGGAAGGATTTGGTACTCAGCAACAGAGAAGCTTTTGGAAGGCAAAGTGTGGTCTGCCAATCTGACACCAAAATTAGTAGATCAATAGATCCCTGTGCCTATTCCCCAAAGAAATAATTCTTTGCTGAAAAAAAAACCCAAGTAAATTACGAGAAACAGCACAGTGCTGAGGTGCTTTGGGGTTTTATCTTACGTTTAGTGTACTGAAGGCTCTGGGCAGGTGAGGAGATGTGTGGCACCACATAAATATGAAATGGCAGCTGCAGAGGTAGAAAAGGGACATTGGAGCATCTCATTTAGGCATACCAAAGAGTAAACATGGTGCTGTTTTACCAGGCTGACCTGTGCTGCTCAGGCTGATAACAGCCCAGACCTTGAGCCGTGGCCCCCATGTCGGATCTGTTGTCACCCCACATCCCCATCTCCCATAGGGAGATGCAACTCTTCCACTTGCCCAGGCTCTTTCCCCAGCTTGTCTTTGGTGCCCTACAGCACTGAAARCACACCCACACCTCTGTAGGCGTGCCTGCCTCAGAGGTGTGCCATAAATGGGGAATTTGGCGAGCAGCCTCATTCACGTGGGGTTTCGTGTCCCCTCCTCTCGCCCACAGTGGAGCAGAGCTCAGCCACTGGGGCGTTACGGCTTGCATCCAGAAACTCAGGACAGGGAAACCCGGCGTTTTATATTCATGTTTCGAGGACTTTGAGTTTCTTAATTTGTTGTTCAAACATTTTGAAAGTAAAAAGCCCATATCCTCAAAATTTTTTATTATTACTTTTTGTTAATTACAGTAACACCCGTTGCTTTATCATATGGGAAGTAAAAAGCTGCTTTGACTAACTAAATACTCCAATCAGGTTGGAGAAGGTTTTAGTTAGTTCATTTCACTAAYCACACAGGCTGTTTGTTGCTGTTCATGTGCTGCGAAGGAGTAGCAATGGCTATTCCTAAATGTGAGATTTCACCATGCTGCTTCCTTGGAAGACAGTTAAAATAGGTGTTCTGCCCAAGCCTTGTAATACGTAATGGTAGGTGTGCTTTTGATTAGGCTTTTGTCTTAGAGTTTAACACTAATGCCTGATATATCATTTGTTGGGGATACACACCTTTCTCTAGGAACAGAATGGGTCATGTCATTTATAGAGGCAAGTTAAAAGTTGGCAGTGAAATGGGAATTCTGGATGTACTGTGGTATGTCCTGTTCTTATCTATCAAAGGTTGAAAAGGACAGAAATATCAAAATTTGAGGTTGGATTAATGTATGTGTGCACAGAAAACAAAGAAGAGCAAAAAACCCTCACCCAACTTTGAAAGTACTTTCCCAGCAAGAATACCATAAGGCACTATAAAAAATCTCAACCCATGTGTTTTACTCCAGTGTAAAATTAATGAAATCTGGTACAGTAAGAGGGTGGAAAAAAATCCAATGCATTGGATATTGATTGATGGCATTAATTTGAGAAGCATTTTTCGTAATTTTAAAAGATGGGAGAATTAATCTACAGTAGRCATATATCAGGAATATATGTTCTGTTCACAAAAAATCCTCTGGCTTCTATCAATGTATGTAAACCCTGTTGGGCCAGCTTCTCAGCAGCATAAGCAATGCCAATCACTCTRAAATCAATGACCAAACTCTGGCAATTTGGGCTGGCTACAGGTCTACCTGTACTCGTTTTTCATGTGATCGGTACAGAAAGGGGAATGATAAGACTACTTGCCATGCAGGGCAATTGCTTATCTCCCCTGATCAAAGGGGATTATTCCCAGATCAGAGTCAAGAGATGATTAATCCGTRCACATTGTTCAGTCCAGGGTCTTTGCATTGTAGCCAGCAGCCCATGAAAAACCCGAGTGGGATGGAGCACCACCTCTTCTCCCCTTGGCTGCCAGGTAGTAACAACTTTGTGTCACTACTCACCTGGTCCAGATCCACACAGTGGCCTGGAGCTAACAAATACATAACCACTAAGAATCTTTGGTACTGTGCTGGTTTCCACTTCTACACTTAAATTATACATTTTAAGGCTATTTACCAAAATTGCACAGTATTCTTTGAAGATGAAAGTTTCTGCTTTCCACAGGCATRATTTTTTATGTCCTCTCTTGGAAAGCTGCAGGTGGATTATGTAACTGTTATGGGTGTTTATTATTATCTGTACTGGGAAATCAATYGGTGCTGCAGAGGATAACAGCAAACACTTAGGGCAAAGAGGAGATGATACTCTCCTGTGGTGCTAGAGCTGACAGTGATAGATGATAAATAGATGGTCAGAGAAAAACCTACTGTTAGCCTGGCAGGGTTGACCTTAAACAGTTATGTAGGCTCACAGATATTTTGCTTTCAGCCTGCCACCAAAGCAAAAGTAATGGGTGCGATAAACATGGAGGCTGTGTGCCAGCAGCAAAATTGCATTTGCATCACTTTTGTTTGTGTTTAGCAAAAATGCTATTGGGTCTGTTTGCTTGAGTAGTGAAGCAAGAATTTCATTATTTCAGTGTGGGGCTCTGGCCTGAAGTGAAATATCAGCCACTAGCCCTTCACTGTTTTTGTAGGCAGAAA
The DNA here is from genome assembly GCF_030028575.1 of Malurus melanocephalus. Classification (NCBI taxonomy): domain Eukaryota; kingdom Metazoa; phylum Chordata; class Aves; order Passeriformes; family Maluridae; genus Malurus; species Malurus melanocephalus. The sequence continues at coordinate 6,885,605 of NW_026623237.1, forward strand.
ACAATACAAAAATATATCCAAGTGTTTGACTTCTCATGCTCCACTGAATACCTGAGTCCCTGTGTCTATTGAGTATCCCATGACTGAAAGCACGTGCCAGCGCTCCAATGCACTCCTGGTTCCTGGTTCAGCCTTTCAGTTTGTCCTTTCTGTAGATTYAAGTGCTGATGGCAGGGTTCTCTCTTTAAGGATTGCCATCACTTAAAGTCCTACAGAGGTCACAGTGACACGACAGACTCTCTTTGCCAGATGCAGAACAAATGCATCACGAGCCACAGTACCTGTCTGGGATGAGGCACAAACCCTGTCTGTGGCAAGTAGGAAACACCTTGTGCTTTCTGTAATAAAGATACAATGCCCAGTTTAATTCCAGCTTGGCTATTTGAGTTGTCCAGTCACATTTGCCAGTGGTATCACCAGGATGTAGTGTTGTGCTTTTCCTGCTTTCACTGTTGCTTAACAAACTGTTCAGGTGTCACATTGTTAGCTGGTCATGGGCGTTCTCATGTCTGGGAAGTAAGCAGAGCTGATTGGACTGGGCCACATCACACTGCAGAATTAATTGCATTTCAGAGAAAAATTAGGTTTCTCTTTTACTTAGTATGGGCCTATATCTACCTTCCCTGAATTCAGTGACAAACTGACAGATTCCAGGGCAAATCTGGTTCCAGTCCCTCAGATGGATGGTGGGTATCAGTGAATGAAACTTGCACTTTATGTGTAAGATGGTATTGGTTTTCTATGGTACCTGATAAATAACTTTGTGACTTGTTCAGGTCCTAGCCTTGCCAATTATAAAACTTGTCATTGTTTTCTGAAGGGCAGCATTAGCATTGTTGGGGTAAGCTAGCAACATTCATGTGAAAGAAAAATAATTAAAATGTGGTATACTATTAGGAATGCTAGACCAAATTACTGTCTACTGAGGAAAACAAATCTAAGTGTACCTACTAAYATCCTTTAAAAAGTGATACTCAGCTAAGAATATCATAGAGTAAATAAGAGTAAGTAAGAAAATACATTGTCATTTGTGTTGATAATCTGCTACATTAATGCTTCAAAATATTTTAACTTGACAATTAAAAAAAATTTAGGGGGTCTGCATTTAAAGATCCAGTGGAGTATCAAAATGAGAGACATTTCTTTCCCATTGGTATCTCAGATGTGCTTAGGGTTCTGCTATCAAAAAAATAGAAAATTAATATGAAAGCCTAAAAGGAAGAATGCTTAACATGCTTAATTGAGATGACAACCAGAAGAATGGATGTCAGAATAAATAYGGTATAAGGTTAGTGAAAAATAAACTGAAATAAAGCAGATTTCACTCTGGACCTATTAAAATTTGATATCGTTTAAGGCAAGATGCACAGTTCCTGACAAACCACAGCTATGAAAAAGTCAAATCAGATTATACCACTCTGGGTATATGGCTAGCTCATACAGTGCTGAATGGGATTTAACTTTATCTCTGATGAGTGTTCAGGTGTGGTCAGCACGTTCTAACAAATCTACCTTGATTTTCCAYAACTGTATTTAAAGCACAGTAACATCTGGCTGGGTAGACAAGGTTTCAGTTTGCACTTGAAGGCTTTGTGTTTTGCAGGGTGATTTTTATGATATAACTACTTCAACAAAAGCCCTAGCATAGACACAATTACTCCAGGAAAAAAAAAAAGTGGCGGTTTTGATGTTATGGCTTGTATCACTTGCCAGACTGGAATGCATCTTATAGACAAAAAGCCTCTAATTATGTAGGAGGAGTTTACTGGCAGAACTCTACCAGCATGACAAAACTTTCAAGTGTAAGTGGGAGCTAAGTGCTTATTTAAGTCAGTGTGTCTTCTAACCACTTAACAAAGCATAATTTGTTTTCCAAAACCTCCCCTTCCCCAGCCACATGGTGGGTCTGACTCTCACCCAGYTCAGCAGTCAGCAGAAGGAACGCCAGCCCATCTGAGAGGGGTGATCAGGCTTGATCCTTTAGAGAAAGGCTGCCCTAATGGGATTCCCACTACCAGAGGGGAAAAGCAATGCCCTGAGAAAATKCCACTCAAAAAATTAGTCCTACTTATCCTGCTCCTACTTACTTACACATTTATGTGACTCCACTCTTTTCTGTGTAACTCATGCCACCTCTGACTTCCTTATTAATGGCTGCACGGGTTCAGCTCTGACAAAAGGGATTTAAGAGAAGATGCTGCAGRACACCAWGAGGACTGTGCCCKGCACAGAGCARATTCCCCCTTGGCCCATACAGCTGTTGGCTCTGGCTGCCATAACAGCTGCAGGAGAGTATTTTCATGTCTGTGGATGGGCTGGTGTRCCTAGACTGCATCTGTGTGATGCTGAGTGAGGAAGCCTTAGCAGCCTGGGCTGTTGACAGCTTGGCTCATTCTTTCAATGCCCATTGCAGATGTACCCAGGAGGGCTGGGCAAGAGGTCAGATTTAAAGGATTACAGCAAAYGAGCAGTACTCTACCTGCCTGTGGTACTTGTGACGGTTGACTGATTTAATGAGTTCTGCATGTACCCTTTCCACTCTTCCCTCATCCAAAAAAAGCCCCAACATCAAGTCAGACATGGAAACATCTATTTTGTACTTTTTCTTGCATTTGGGTTGAAAAGGGCAAAGGAAAGAGAGAGAGAGAGAAAACTGTAAGATCACGTTCCAGAAATATTTTGGAAATCCACAGGCTTAATGAGAGAAAAGAACTAAATGCATGAATGTTGTCACTGGCAAGCCATCTGGAGCAGGCAAGTGAAAAATGCTTTCAAAATTTTGAAAGTAAATGAGCATGCAAAGGCACCAATAGTCAGCACTTGAGGCAAAAGGTGTTTAATTAGAATGGAAAAAGTCTTTGTTCTAAGTAATTTMTGGTAAAATTCCAGAGCAGATGAGAGAAATCCAAACTCCTTAAACATTTGACAGTTTTAAAGAGAAATTTGCAAGGGTTCAGGCATAAACCCACACAAGGAGAGGAAAAGAAGGAGGCCAGACTGCTTTGGCAGCTTTACTAAGACGCTGCAGGGGCTGGGAAGTCAGTCCCTGTCCTTGTAGGGTGATTCAAAGCACTCAAGTCAGGCATTCCCGGCAACCACAGAGCAGAATAAGCAGCCTCCAAAGTGTGATGAAAAATCYCACGTGCTCATCAGGGAGCTGACTTGAATTAGTCAGGAGCCTCAGCTTCAGTCCTCACTCTCAGAGCTGTTAATGGCTTTTATACTGGATGATATCTGCTTTGCACRGGACAAATAATCCTTCCATCAGGGACAAGCAACACAGCCAAAGGAATGGTCAGTTCAAGGAGCCTCATGAMACAGAGGTGTTGGAGTGTTGATACTGCCTGTGCTGGATCACCCCTGGGTGCTCAGAAACAGGACTGCAAGCTCATAGAGGATGTCAYAAAGCTGAGATTCGACAACCAAAGCCTTCATTTGGAGGCTGGTAGGGCAACTACAGGAATTATGGGTTTGGAATTTGGCATGGCCTGAAGGATCTGTCTAAGGAGCAAGGCATCTCCATAATTTTGGAGGTCTAACTAAGAAGATGTACATATTACAGTGACTGCTTAACATGACAAAAG
>NW_026623237.1:6889305-6899960 GCF_030028575.1 Malurus melanocephalus
CACCAGAGTTAGGTATTAGTAGTATAATCTTTTGATTCCAATTGTCTCAAATAAAATCCACACTTTGCAGCAAGTTTTGCTGAATGAACATCATGACTAAGCTTTGAATAATTTGGTTCTATTACATTTTTAATAACATTTTCCAGTTTAGTGCTTTCTCCYTTCACTGTAATGGTTGCCATTGTAAGTTTATAAGCAGATTTCCCAGCAAGAGGATTTTTTTGTCACCCAGAGCTTTCCTATGGAGACACACATCAATATTAGCAACCATTTTTTAAATTGTACTTACGACTCAATTATACAGCTACCAAGTGCACTYCATTTCTCCTCATTAACAAGATCACTCACCTTTACTGAAATTTATATTATGGAATTTATAGATATAAGAGAGGATACTGTAAAAAGCTGTACTTTTTTTCTCAGTGCTGGCAAGACAAAAGCTTTACGTTTCTGTTCCAACTTCTGACCAGCATGTGTGAAAAGACACACCGTCATCCGCTTTGAAGCTTAAACCACTTTATAGCTATGTGTTTTAAAAGGGCTTTCCAGAAGTAGAAGTGTGACTACTTAGGACTGTGTATTGCAAGCTAATCATCTAAAGCAGGTATCAAATGGTATGAAAAATACACAGATGGTTACCAAGAATCTTTCCCTCCTGGTGGAACAGAAGAGGTAATTTATACATTAGCAAACTGAAAGTAATCTCATTGCTCTCGGAAGAAAAYAGACAAATGCTGAGTCTTATCAAAGATACTGCAGCTGTGTTTCTGACCCTCAGGAAGGAGTTAAAACTACACAGTGGTAGCTGAAAGCCTGTTATTAAGATCCCTAACCAGCCAATTACAGTCTACTCTGATCAGAAAGTACTCCTATTTTCACGGATGAGGTTTTAACTCTGTCACACTAACTTTTCTGGTCATTTAACTGGAAAGATCCTCAAGAAAGTAATTAAATTTTGGAATTCCTGGGGACAATCCCAAAAAAGGAGCTCAGCTTTGAATGAAGGATTTACACTGCTTTACTCTGACACTCAGCTTGTGAAGAACATTGTTCATAGAGCACCAACGATTGTGCAGGTGCCACAACTGCCTGCACTGTAGTACATACAGGGCACAAACAGAAGTGTCCTACCCAGCCTGGCTGTGTTAAAAACAGGCAAAGTTCTTGGGGAAAAGTAATAGCTTTTTGCTGGTTTGTTGTTTACAGTATTGGTTTGGTTTGGGGTGGGATTTTTTTTGCTAACAATGTCAGCACTCTCTTTTTTCCTTTCTAAGTATCTTAATACTTTCTTGTTGCCTCAGACTTAGTATTTTGGTTTCTGATGGTCTCATTCAGTGGCCCAACTGCCTCTGTCCCAGGTACAAACTTTTTTTGAATCCCTACCGAGGAAGAGGACTGCAATGCCTGTCACACTTTTGGCTTTGGCTCTTACACAAAATGCAGCTTTGTCCTTTTTTCTTTTGCCCCTCTGAAAGTCATGKAAGTGTTTGTAATAAAATGTTTCTTCTTCCACTTGTGAGAGACTTAGTAGATCAGCTGAAATTGTCTGGATATTCTAAACTTATAAGCATCATCCCACCAGAGATGTGTTCTTGAATGTTAAATTTAGGCTAATTGGAGGCATATCCTTTAATTTAGCAAGCTGAGGTTACTAATACAGATCAAGAGCTAAAAATTAACAGTGGAGATGATGYATGCTAAATGCCTATGTGATATCTTAACCTATAATTATACAAGTTCTGTTAATAGTGAATAATTCAAATCTTCAGAGATTTCAATAGTCTAATGGGTTGTAGTTATTTCCAATTTACATTATGGTTGCTAGGTTTCATTAAAATGAGCAAAAGGCTGCATAGCGTAGCGGAAGAAAATTGGTGTTTGAAATTATCACCCAGAAATCAAAACATGAAATTTAAATTAGAAGGTGTCCAAGCAACAAAATGACACCAAAGCCAAGCACTGATAATGAAAGTAGGAATACAGGGAGTTTGCAGGGATTATTAAAGGAACACAGCACTACTAGCAGCACGCTCCGTAACAGCGGTACCTTAAATTCCACACTACTGTATGTAGGGAGTCCAAAACATATTGCAAACCTCAATTAAGCCTTGCTACATTCTGAATTATTTAAATTTTGTTATCACTGATTTGCAGGTGGCAGGCTGAGGCATGATAGGCACATGGCTTATCTGGAGTCATGGGATGACTCAGTAGGATGCGAGAGCTGAGCTGGGGGCTGCAGCCTCCCTGGCAGCCCCTGATGGTACAGACACACCACAGCCTCCCTGGCAGCCCCTGATGGTACAGACACACCACAGCCTCCCTGGCAGCCCCTGATGGTACAGGCACACCACACCACAGCCCCGGGGGCTGCTCAGACAGCCCCTCCACCAGCAGCCATTGCCAGCTTCAGCTTCAGCTTCATGGCACAGTCTCTGGCCTTCAGCTGGGCTCAGACTCGTGTCTTTGGGRAGTGTGCTCTACAGCAGATCACCCAGAGCAACTTGGGTTAAAGTTACTGCTTTCCAGAGAGCCAGAGGGAGTTGTTATTCACCTGGATCACTGACTTGCAGTGCAATCCCATGAACACATCAGCACAGTGACAAGGGTGGCAAATCCAGCAGGAACTTGGAATGACCGCCTACAGCCAGCACTGCCGCCGGGGAAAGTGCAGGGTGGCAGCCCCAGGCACATGTGTTTCTGCGGACCTGGGACACGGTTTTGGGAGGCCATGGTGTACAACCCCCAAACCCAAAGGACAGCCATGGCCTCCTCTGAACCCAGCCCACCTGGGCTTTGAGAGTAAGYGCAGGTTTTGCTGACTCAGGGCTTAAACCTGTCAGTGTGACTCATTGCTTGCAGTCACAGGGCTGTGGTCCCCCCATCTCCTGCTCTTCTGAGCCATACCAAATGCAAGTGAACTATTTTTGGAACAAGAGGGTTAATTTTATTACTTGAGAGATAATAAAAATACCAGGTTAGTTAATAGGAATGAGAAGTGTTTGTTACAATTTCGTAGAAGTCAAGCTGTCTGACATGTTTTGATATCAATATCTGACYTTAAATTTCTTTTTAATTCTTCTGGAAGGCACTTTTAAATATAGAGTGTCTCTGCTTCTTATGAGCAGATTAAAACTAAAATAAGTCTTCTTTTCTACCTCAAGTTTAGCTATTTCCTTAACATTTAGTCAGTTGTTCCTGTTGCTTTTTCAAGATTCAACCTCAAATTCCTCATTTGTATATAATTTCAATTTCTGAACCTACGTTTAAGTATCTGAATTTCTCTAAAAAGACAGAAGTACAGAGGGGTTTTGTTTAGACTGTTTTTTTTAATATAACCACTTTGAAGCTCTGCAGTTGCTATGTTAGTGAGTAAGCCATGGGATAAAGAGTTATAATTAAATAATTATTTCTTTATAAAAGAGGTCTTTCCAACATCTYCTTTTTATTTTACTCTGAATCAAAATAACCTCTTACATCTCAGTCTGAAATACACATATCCATTTTGCAACATATTGCTAAATATTTCTAATTTACATAAGAAGCAACAGCAAAACTCCACATACATTATGTTAGTTAAATTATTATTATTATGTAATTACATAATGGAGAAATAGCAAATTCAAACTCTTAAAATGCTGATCATGGAGTATATCAAATTATAGCATTGCCTCAACTGCAGGGCAAGTGTGCTTGGTGGCACACCCTCCTTCATGCAGAYGATGGGATAAACTGGAGCACAACAWAGCTCTTCTCCAGGAAACTGAAGGAGATATTGCAGGTCTTYGCTGTGTCCTGAACCAGGACTAGAGTTCCTTYAGGGCTCATGGCTGCAGGTCTTAAAAGAARCAATACCTGGTGAATCACAGTAAATAYGCATTTCATTAGAYCATCCAGRAAACTGATGTGCTTTTGTGGGAAGGTTCCCTCTGAAATTGCAAATAAAAAGAAATCCTTCCCAAGTCTGCTTTTACAGCAGACCCCAGCAGGGGTGGATTTGGCTCAGGATCTTGTGCTGTATCCATGAGACACCGCGATGCCCAAAGCCCCTGGAGCCTTGCCCTCCAGGCTATGAGTACTCTTGAGCAAACCACATYAACCYCCCACCAGTCCAACAAAACAGTTTACCTATAAGAATCACATACTTTAATAATTCAGTGCCTGGAAAACACTTTCAGATTGATAAATGCCTTGTTACTAGTCATGTTAAGCAATAACAACACAAATCAATAAAAAACATCAAATAATTAAGACTCTTCAGTCACTTAACACCCACTGCAACTGCCATTAGCAAGAGGTTTGAGGGCTGTTCATAAATCTCTTTAGCATATTATAAATTCCCCATAGAGCACTCAGATGCCCCAGCTATGGTGATATATGCTGCAYACACTGCAATCCTGTCCCTGTGCTGTTAACTGTAATGGTTTCACATTTAAAAATTGTGTCCTGGGAATATGGACACGGCACACTGGAGACACATTAGCAAGAAGAGATGTGAATGGTCAGAGCATGCAGGAGACCAGACCGTGACTCACCACATAACCTGGAGGAACTTATTTACCTTCTCATTTTAGGTGTAACCCTCTGTGAGAAATGTGTCAAAATTTAATCTCTTCATGGACTGTCATGTACTGTGTTTCATGATATTTAGAAAGCAGTTGGAGATCACTGGGTAAAGGYTGGGGGTCTTGTCAATCTGTTATTTCTGCCTTCAGAGCTTTCTTTTCTTGTGTCAGGTCTCAGAGTTTAAAGGAGTTCTTTCTRACTCTCTGCATGTACTTTGTAAAACTGGCTGCTAGTGTCAAATGCCAGCATACTCACAGGGCGTAAACCATCTGGTTTTGTTGAAACTAAATATTCCCATGTTTACTGAGAAAAATAGATGCAGACACTTTCAGTTCTTGCAGCTGTTCCTTCCTGGGAAACAGTAGGAGAAGAATTTTTCTCTCCAAAGCAGAGGAATAGTAAGCTTGATTGACATCCTGCAAACTGCAAATCTTGCAGGCCCGAATTATTTTCCTTGTTTTGCTTCAGAAGTCCTTCCCCCTTCCTCACTTGGGGAGTAACGCCTCAGCAAGTGTTGTGTAYTTCTCATAGTTTGTGGGCAGTACGACAGGCTGTCAGGGGAACTGAGATTGTATCACATGCTAATAAACATAATTTAAAGAAAATAAAACAAAACAAAATAAAACAATCCTTCTCATACTTTTAAATAGTTCTGACATAGAGAGATGAAGTAACCTGTGATACATACCCTTGGTTAGGCCTCACCTTGTCCTTATTTTGCATGTGGCTCCCAGAGGGCTCTCTCCTGCCTTCCAGACTCTCTAACCCAGCTGGGAGCTGGTGGCATAGGGCAGGGGGACCTACTCTTTTCCAAAAAATAAGATTTTTCAATATAAGTCTTACTAACTATAACTATTCTAAGTTTTTTAACTGTTTCAGTGTTGGTTCTTGGCATAAACAATCTGTTTTCTGCAAATTTCCATATCTGCCCTGCCCAGCCTTTTAAACATGCATAAAAGGCAATGATGGCATAACAACATTCACAGGAATCAAGGGTCAGTATCAATCTACAAAACAATCTTGTTCTTCAAACAATTCTGTTGCCAAGGTGTTGATGAGTATAGCATTTGTGTATCAGTCAAAGACTTGATGATGTGTTTTTCAAACAAAAACTAGWTCAAGATCAAGAGAGACAGAACAGCACTACTACTGAACGATTGGGGCATTCAGCAAACACAGACCCAGACTCGAGTCCCTGGGCCAGTGAGTGTTTAGTTGTTCATACAAAGATTTGCGGTTCCAGGCGGGGATGCCAAAAGAACCAGTATGGATGCAGAAGTTCAGAGAAGAGTTTCTCACATCCYTGCTACATGCCTCCAAATGCAAACCACTGGCTAGCTGGGGACTCTCCTCCCCTTGGTTTCTCAGGAAGGTTGAGAAAGTCTTGGTTTTGTCTCAGTGTAGAAGACTAATTATTTTACTTTTACATCTAAAAAGGTTATAACCAAAACCAATTATTTACTCAGTTTTAGTGTAAATACTGAAAAATAAAAAAGGGTCATAAAGTACTACAGAGTGGGATCTGTTGTTTTTTTCTTCTTCTATCTCTTAATCTAAACTTTCTGAACAAAACAGGGATAATTTATCTGCAGATTTTCTTTATTTTGCAATTACCTTGATACAGTTTCTTTCCATTTCTGACTAAAGAGACAGGATCTGTAAATATTTTTGTAAGCAAACTCTCCTAAGAAAATGCACTGTTGATTTGAATCACTAATTTCCATCTCGAATTAGAAACTGGAAAAGGGCACTCAGGAGGCAGCAGTGGTTCAGCCATTGCCTCCCACAGAGRATATGCCCCTAATTACATGGTAGAAAACTAACCACATGGCTCCTCCTGGCCTCTCCCCCCCATCACATAAGAGCTGCAGTCAGCCCTGGGTTACAGTTTATAAAGATGATAAAGTACATAAAAAAATGAGCCATAGTGATGGGATAATGCTGTAAAATACTGCCTTGTATTGTTTACCAGGTAACTGATGAGAGACCTAGGAGGGCAATGTAGCCGAGGCCATGTTTTTTGAAACCTACAGTGCCATAGTAAATAACTTAAAAGCGTATGTGGGGTACTAACTTTAAAGTGCAGTGAGTAGCAGTTCTGTCTGAACCAACGTAGTGTTACCAGGGAAGAGTCAGTAACAGCAGAGATGCTGAATCAGTGCTCTCTAGCTGGGGAAGCAGCTCTCTCAAATTCACAGCAGCAGCCTAAGTGAGAACTCATGTCTACACTGTAATAGTTTAGGGAATGACATTTACTAAGACAGAGTTGTTTTGCCATTTTCTTTGGAAATGTCTGTCTTTCAGATCTGACAAACTGAGCAGAAGAGCAGTGCAAATTAAAGGTCACCTTGAGATGGCATGCTGATAAGGAGAGGAGAGTTGACACATGGGGTATTTAGGGTAAATGACACTGTGACCACGTAGGAGAAAGTCAGGAGCAAAGCCATCTTSGTGGACATAAGAGGAATTTTCAAAATAAGTGAAAGGTAATTCACAAAGGTGAGCATTATTAATGAGATTTTAACAAGGCATCAGTTACAGCTTTCTCTTGTATTTGAATCACCAGTTAGCTGTCTTTGGCTGTATCTGTGTRTGGTATAACGCCAAAAATTACTGAACATCTACCCTTCATCAAAGAAAATGCATTMATTCAACAATAACTATTTCTTCCTGAATCACAGAAGACAATGACACTCATTCTCTGGGCTTTTAATCCTGTTTATTGGACGTGGATTATGCCAATGGGACATGTCCAGTTTTAACCCACTGAGAGTGAAACCCACATATTTGTGTCCCTGCTCAAGCTATGAAAAAATGGGGGTGCAAACTTTACAAGATTTTGCAGCCCAGTGAGGTAACTTTCCACCCCCTTGACAACCCAGGTACAACTGGGCAGTAACTGTCACCCAGCCATGTTCCCAATAAAACAAGACACTGGCACAGAATCTACTGGGAAAGCAGTGATCTATTTTTGCAGCTTGTTCTGTTTCATAGTATCTCTGCTTATTAAATTATTTTGTTGTTATGATATGCTGCTGAATTGTTTCTGGAGCATGATGACATGCCTAGTAAAAACAGTTGTTAGGGGATTATGTTTTGCTCAGTGTACCTGAAAGTTTATAATCCTACAGAGTTTTGGAAGATGCATTAATTGCACTGTTATACCATAGCAAAAGGCAATTTCATATTCCCATTTAATTGTCAAAGCAGAATGTTCTGCAATAATATATTATTAGGTCTGAACCTGATGTTGTGATGGCTTAAAATAGCCTTCAGGGCAGTTCRGTTGTGTGAAACTAAACTGGGACAATTCCTAAAAGCTCAAGAGGGACTGYAGATCTATTGGTTTTGGCAGCAATAAAATAACTGGGATAAGGATGAACTTTTAAAAAGTGGAATAATTATTTTTCCTAGTTTAATGAAAAACAGAATAAAAACATTTTAGGATTTTTTTTYCAGTTTAGGTTTCCACTACTCGCATAAAATTGGAAAAACGGGAAAGGATAGCTGTGTGTGCTTTTAGCTGATGAGCTGAAATTATATTTCCATGTATCCTGTCCACCTGTGTAGGCATTTCAAAAGAGTGTTCTTTCACCTGTCTGGACACCTACCATCATCTGATACCTAATCATGGCCCTGCCTTGTCTAATTGCTTTTGTTTTGCACACAGTCATTTTCTTCTAATCAAGAGATAAAAACCTGTGTTTYGACATTATGTAAGGTAGCAGGATTTTGCTGGCTTTGTGGACTGATGGAAAAATTCAAGTTCAAGCTCACAGAGATGAGTTTCTACATCATCTATATTTAGGCATTTAAAGGAGAGGTCTGTTTTTTCTAGAACATCTGCACTTTGTTACTTTGTCAACATCCATGCATTTATCTGCTCTCCCAATTCACAGTGGGTTTTCACCACCTACATTTTAAAGCACTTCCATGTCCATCCAAGGCAAGCATCTGTTGACAGCAGTATGTAAACATGTCTTTAAGAGAGCTCATCTTTAAAAAAGGTCCAGAAATCACCAAAGAAGTATTCTYAGCMGGTCCAGCYGCAATGAAACACGAACCACAAGAGYTGTCTCTGATGACTGCGTTAGAAGAGGGCTACAAAGAGCCCAACTCGTAATTGCAGTTATGACGGATTTATTTTTAATAAACGGCTAGGAAGCACAGGTGCGGTGCGAGCGGGCGGTGGGGTGACCCTCGGGGGGCACGGAGGCTCCCGGGACTCATTTCCCACCGTCTGTCGGTGGCGGCCGGGGGCACGGCCGGGCCCGCTCCGCTCCGCTCCGCGCCTGCGCCAGCCAGCCCGCCGCGCCTGCGCGCTGCCGGGGCGCCGAGCGGCGGCGGCGGGTGAGGCGGCACATGCGCCCTGGCGGCTCCTGAGGCGGGGAGGAGGCGCGGGGAGGAGCGGTGGCCGCGTCCCCCCATTTAGCTGCGAGGGAGCGGGAGAAGCCGGGCGGCCGCCGGGGACCGCCGGAGGGGGGTGGGGGGAGCCACTGTTGCTGCGGCCGCCGCTCCCTGCTGCTCCTYCTCCGTGGAGCGCCCTCCACCCCGCCCTCTCCCCGCCCGGGACCGAGTCTGGTGGCCACAAAATGGCGGACGGAGAGCTGAACGTGGACAGCCTCATCACCCGGCTGCTGGAAGGTGAGCGGGGCGCCGCAGGGAGCCGCAGGACACCGCCGCCGCTCCCCGCGGGAACAAACGGGACTGCCGGCGCCGTGCGGGGCCAGCGGGGGCAGCGCCTTCCCCGCGCCGCCGGGCCTGGGGTGGCGGCCGGGAGCGGCTCGGCGCGTCCCGCCGATGCCCCGAGCCCCGGCCCTGCAGCCCCGCGGAGGGAGGAGGAGCTGCTGTGCGCGGGGGGTGCCCGCCCTATCTGGCTGAAGGGGCTGTCTTCCTATTTAACAGCGAAGGGGAAAAAAAAAAAAAGCCTCATTTTCCCTTTTTCTTCTCTTCACCCCGCTGCAGCTGCCTGGCTGAGGGGCGAGGAGCTGGGGATACCTCGCTAGCTGAGCTCTTCAGCGGCCTTTTCCCCCCGCCCCTCCGTTCGGGTTGTAGTTGCAGTCCTCCGTGTGTAAAATTACGTCTGCGAGCTGCGTTAGGTGTGGGGTTGTGCGTACGTGAGTGTCGGTGGGAGCAGAGGGATTTAGTGCGCTTACATTCCTCAGCCTGCCTACGGGGCAGTCTCCAGAAGTGGCCCTCATGGATGGCTATTAAAGCTGTGGAGTGTTTTGTTTGCATTAAATAGCGATTCTGTCCCTTAAAGTAACGAAGAAGYTAACTTAGTGCCTGCTTTTGGAGAAGCTGAGGAATTATTGCTAGCATTTTCTTTTTATTTAAGTTACGTCTTGAATGTTTAGTCTTCTTGGGCCTCTTCTTCCATTAATCTTTCATTCCACATTCAACAAATACCTGGTATGCTGGAGATGAGAGTACTTGCATGGGTATGCGCTGTTCATTTATTTGGTTGCTGTACTCCTTAGATAGTTGGATCACATTGCAAAAGATTTATAGAAAGGAATTTATGGAGCCTGTATAGTTTGGGAAGTGAAACAAGTCTTTAAGGCTGAGTTTTATTCAAATGAGTTACTACAAAGTGGGGTTTTAGGGCATTAAAGACTTTTTAGTAACTGTTATCTGATCTTTTTCGATGTGAGAATTATGAGCAGTAAAATAAATTTTTAAAAATATGTAAAATCTTTAGACAGTTGTGCTTATGTCTGTGATTTAAGGTATGCAGTGTAGCATAGTATGAAGAAACAAGTATCAGTTGAAGTTTCTCTTTGATCGCTAACGCAGATAAAACTTCCTTTTTCTAGATGTTGAAACCCAGATTAATAGGTAGGTTTTTAAGACAAACCAAATAATAACCTGTAAATACTGACTTTGTAGGGCAGATTTGTTTTTTTATCAAGATGCATGTATATTTATGGTTCTGGGGTTTTTGAGACACTTTAAATAATATGTTTGAAAGATAGCTGTTTCACATGAGTGTAGTTACTTAAATTTCGATTGCTTTAAGAGGAGGGGATTCTGTAGTGTTTTGGTATGCCACTTGTTGGATTGTTCTGTTCCCTCTGAAATATTACTCT